>NC_051181.1:17059442-17297033 GCF_013339695.2 Rhipicephalus sanguineus
TGTCTTCAAAGTGAACTCTGGTGCCAACGTCTTGGTGGTTCCGCGCATGTTTCCCGGCTGCCCAGCCGTCCTCGATAAGCCACGAGGCGAAGAACTTTTCGGACCCAGGAAACAAGCCCTGAAGCTTCTCGGCACCTTCGACGCGGCGTTGTCTTGGAGAGGCAGGCAAGTCAACGAGCGCCTCTACGTCGTTGCGGGACAAAAGCAGCCACTTCTGGGCTATCCCGCTATCGTTGCCTTTGGGGTCGTCAAGTTTGTCAGCGCCGTCACACCAACCCTGCCGGAAGCACCACCTCGTGAAGTCCCTCCAGCCCTTTTCACCGGCCTGGGCACGTTTCTGGAAGAGTACACGATACGTGTCAAGCCTGACGCGGTACCGTATGCCCTCAGCACAGCCCGGCGTATCCCTATATCACTACAAGACGTAGTCAAAAAGGAGCTCGACAAGATGGAGCAGGAGGGCGTGATCCCGCGCGTTGACGAACCGACGGACTGGTGCGCGGGGCTTGCCGTCGTCCCGAAGCCAGCGGGGCGTTACCGCCTGTGCGTTGATTTGACAAAACTCAACCAAGTCGCTCTGCGTGAACGCCACGTACTCCCGACCATCGACCAAACTCTCGGACTTCTCGTTGACACACGTGTAAGTTCGACACAACTTAAGGCTTGCACCAAGTACGCCTGGCGCGCGACTCCCAGAAGTACACGACTTTCATCACACCGTTTGGCAGGTATTGCGACTGCCGCCTCCCATTCGGCATAACATCGGCCCCGGAATACTTTCAGCGTCAGATGTTTCGCCTGCTGGAAGGGTTGGCCAGTGTTGTTAACCTTATGGACGACATCCTTGTGTTTGGCCGCACCACAGAGGAACACGACCAACGCCTCCAGGCAGTCCTCGGTCGCCTCCAAAAAGCGGGGGTCACCCTCAATATTGCCAAGTGCACTTTCGGTGTGTCCAGCGTGCGATTCCTTGGCGTTGTCGGTGTCAATGGCATCACTCTGGATCCAGAGAAAATGGCCGCCATTCAGCGCATGCCAGCTCCTTAGGGCGTTCATGGTGTCCAACGATGCTCAACCATGTCGGTCGCTTCCTCCCCAGGCCTCTCTCTCAAACGACTGCGCCAATCAGAAGTCTCCTGAACAATACTGCAGCCTGGACATGGGGACCAGCGCAAGCTTCAGCATTTGAAAAGCTCAAGAGCATGCTGTCCTCAGACATCTGCCTCGCAAGGTATAACCATGCACTGTTGACGTCAGTCTCTGCAGATGCCAGTTCCTTTGGGCTGGGTGCTGTTCTTCTTCAAGACCAGCCATCAGGGGAGCGCCGACCAGTTGCATACGCCTCTCGAGCGCTGACTGAAACGTAACGGAGGTACAGCCAGATCGAAAAAGAGGCAATGGCTGCCACCTGGGCCATCAACCGATTCAATGAGTTTCTTCGGGGTCTTCGTTTCACCCTGGAGACCGACCATAAGCCGTTAGTAAGGCTCCTAGGAACCGCGGATCTCGATCTCATGCCACCATGAATCCAGCGCTTCTGCATCCGCCTTCTCCAGTACCAGTTTGACATCAAGTACGTTCCTGGGAAACAGCTGGCCACCGCAAATGCACTCTCAAGGGACCCAGTCCACCTGCCAGCGACTCCAGCTGTTGACAAGGTGGAGCTGTACGTTCAAGAAGCACTCTGTGCTATCCCTCCCACATTTGCAGTCCTCCTTGACGACTTCTGAGCTCACCAGGCTGCAGATGGGGAGTGCGCGCAGCTCAAGTTGTACTGTGAGCAAGGGTGGCCTCGGAAAGAGAATCTGCCTCTCAGCATGGCTCAGTTCTGGGCTCATCGGGCCGAATTCAGTATCGGTGACGGCCTTCTCCTCTGCGGTGGACGCCTGCTGGTGCCCGCTTCTCTGCAGAAGCACATCCTCTCCCTCATCCACGACCGACACCTCGGAGTGAACCGCTGCCATGCCATCGCCAGGGGAGCTGCCTGGTGGCCAACCATGGGAAGCCAGATCAAAACCATGGTGGAGAACTGTCCCAATTGTGCCACCAGATGGGTCCAGCGAGCAGAGCCTCCGTTGCCTACTGTGACGCCTAGCCGTCCCTGCGAGCGAGTCGGGGTGGACATCTTTCATCACGAAGGAGCCGACTAAGTTCTCGTAGATTACTACTCGAGGTACCCAGAAGTGCTGTCCCTTCGCTCGACCACGTCTACAGCGGTGATCTCCATCATCAAAAGTGTCTTCGCAAGGCATGGGATCCCAGAAACCCTCGTCAGCGATAATGGGCCTCAATTTTCGTCGGCAGAATTCCGTGTCTTCGCCCAGAGCTACGGCTTCTCCCACGTCACCAGCAGTCCTAGGCACCCGCAGTCCAATGGGGAAGTCGAACGTATGCTGCGAACGGTCAAGGAACTCTTCAAGAAGTCTTTGGACTGGCCTTTGGTCCTCTTAGCATATTGCAATGCACCTGGCGTGACCGGGTACGCCCCTGCTCAGCTGCTCATGGGGCGCAGCCTCAGGACACGCCTTCCGGTCCCAACGGCCGCGTTGCTTCCAGAACTGCCTAACGCTGCCGACTTCTCCCGGCGTGACACTGCCCAACGACATCGCCAGTGTCAAGATTTTGACCGTCGACATGCTGCACAAGATTTGCGGCCCCTGGAATAGGGAGAGAGAGTGTGGATTCGCAACACAGATTGTGCTGGCACTGTTCTTAGCCCAGCGCAGCGTCCACGATCCTACGTGGTCCAGACGGATGCCGGTGCTCTTGTCCACAACCGGAGACATCTGGTTCCGCAGCAATTGCCGTCATCAGGGGGTCTAGACCTCGGCAGCTCCAGTCCACGGACACAAGGATCCGAAAGCCTGCCACAGACTCCAACTCGCCCAGAGCCTGTGTGCAGCAGTCCAACTCCCAGGGCACTTACTCCTCTACCAGTTGCATCGCCACCGGTTGCCCCAGCTACTCCCTCAAGACCGCCTGGGTCGCTTGATAGCACTCGGTCTGGACGTTGTGTTAGGCCACCGGTGTGGCTGAACTTGTAGAGCGTGCCATGAGACATTTGTTATTACGTTGCATACCTAAGAGTGAGGAGTTGTTGTCTGTTACTTTCCCAAAAGCGGGGATGTAGAGGGCGCGAGCGCCAAGTCAAATATGAGGTGCCCTCTAGAGGATGTAGTATACAGTCGAACCTCGTTAATACGTACCCGCTTTAAGCGTACTAACGGTTAGAACGTAGTGGCAACGAATCCCCGAGCGAGTCTCATAGAGCCTCATGCATTCGCTGACCGCTTAAGCCGTAGTGCTTCGCCCTACGCCTCCCGGTTAGTGCGTACCCGGCGTACCGCGATAACGTTTTGTGCCATAAAATTTTACCGCGCCGCTGAACTTCCCGATGCCACCATGTGCCGCCAAAGGTTTTCCGTCTTTTCGAGAAGTGCGTAGATCGGCCGATCACTGATTCCGACTTCCGCGCGATTGCGGCGACGCCTTTGCGGGTAAGCATCGGGAAAGAACGAAGGTGAGGTGGCGGCCACCGACGAACGCGCCACTCGCCAGCATGACTTATCGCCAACAACCTTATCACAATAAGCATCTTCAGATATCTGCTCGGGCACGCGTGCGGTGCAGCACTGCTTTAAGCCTACTGCACGCTTTTAATAAGCGACAACCTGAACGCGCTGGGCTGCCGATCCCTGCCGCCTCGTTGTGCGGGGCCGTGTTCAAGCGCGCGCCGCTTTGTAGAAACGAAAGCAGCTCGCTGTTGCGGAGTTGAGCGTTGCTAGTCGTGGGCGACGAGAAACCTCTTTGCATAGACGCTATCCCGCTAAACGCACGCGTACGGTTCAGCAAGCGTAGCGCTGTTGTAACCTTACTGCACGCTTTTATTGGGCGAACACCCAAAGGCGCTTCCGTCCGCTGCCAGGACCGCTAGAGCGTCGCGGAGTGCGCATCGCTTGCAGGAAGTTCGTCATCGCCGCGTTAACCGAACAAGCTAATCTGTGCTCATCGCCGCATCTGTGCACGATCTGGAGCGAAGTGGGTACGAAGAACACTCCCACGACAAACGCGCACGTGCGGTACAGCAAGTGGCCCGGCGGCCCGGCAGTGACGGCTTGAGCCGAGAAGGCGACACGCTGCACGCAACTAGCCAGGTGACGATCGGCTCCACGCAGCCGTACCGCATTTCACTGGAACTGCGTCAGTTTTCGTTTAGTAGCAGATCGCGGTACAGACGCTCACACATATATCGCGGAAAGCCGACACTGTCTGTTCTGTCGCTACGTTGGTCACTGCGTATACTGGACCCTGTAATAGTTCCGAAATGCTCCTTGGCGTCGCCACCGCGCGCTATCGGCACTATCGGACGGTCGTGCGAGAGTACCAGAATCTTTTCTCCAGTTTGGCAAAAAGAAAGAAAAGGCTTTGCAATGGGTACTTTAGGCAATATTTGCTATGGCACTGTATTTATTTCTTTTCTGGCGGCGATGGCGTACGCGAGGAGATGCAAATTTTTACTTGGTGGTTAATACGTACTACCGTTTAGTGCGTAGTTATGCGGCGTTCCCGGCAGGTACGCATTAACGAGGTTCCACTGTATACAGGGTGTACTGTCAATAAACAGGGGCACTTCTGCTGGGGACTCAGAGCGAGTGTCTTTACTCGTGGCCCTCGGGCTTCAGCCTGCCTACTCGGCCGCCTCGGCTCGAACCCTCCCACCACTTCTCCTGTAGTACACCTTCAACAAAATGCACCAGAACAGTAGTCTTTGGTGTCCTTGCCAGTAGGCAACCTTCTGGGCCTCTACTTTTTAATTTGGCAGGGTTTACGAAGTTTATTAGCCTCTTATCATTTACCACAGGCACTCTTGTGTAGCCTTTTGGAGCCACTGCAACTAAGCCATAGCAGCTAAGCCAAGCTTCAAGCTTCCAAATGACGCCAAGATGGCTGTGCTCAGAGGCTGAAAAGATGAGATATGGTGCCGTGGATTTGGAGTTTTTTTTATGATTTTTTTTTCTCGCGCACTTAGAGTGCGTTTTCAGTGTAATCATATTGATACTGTGAAGATAAGGCATTGCAAATACCAAAATGAGTGTCTTCCAAAAATTGGTTTTTTAGTGCTTTTCGTGATTTGATCCCCACGTCCTCCCTTAAATGCTGCACTTGTCGCCTCGTAATTTCTAAAGGCGCCCAAAGATTCCTCACTCTACGGCACTGCACTTTTATTGTGTAACCCTAGGCACTTACACTGTGATGGCCTTGGTCGAGTATTCCATCGGAGAGTCCATGGCAGCCTTGAGCAGCCGTGTCACGTTTAGCGTGGAAGGAGCCGATGAACTGCTCTGATCACTGCCACTGCCGGCTCCTGCTTACAGAGAAAATGATAAAACAATGTGAATGAAGCTGTCCAGTGATTGTACACTCCAAACCCACACAGAGTCACTGGTGCTCAAGGCAGCATGCAAGCTCCATTGGGTGTGATCAGTTTCGATATTGCCCTTGAAATTCATTTATGAATACCTCGAATTACGTGCAACTTTTGTGATTTCTATAAAATGGTATGCCATAAATTGTCATGCACTACAACTATCTAATATAAACAACTGCCTTCAAGTCAATAACCAAAAATTTAATTAGAGGTCTTTTCAATTAGTCACAACAGTGTCATTTCAGCCAGGGCAAAGTATTTCCACCTCGACGTAGAGTTCGTGTGAGAAAACTACAGGAGCCTTACTGTCATAGGATTTTGATCAAAAATCTGTATTGTCTAAAAAAAAACATCCTGCATTTCCCTTTTCCGGAAGTTAGAATACTTCAAATAGTAAAATTTCCGTGCGAATAGAACCGAACAGCAAACACTATTTGAAAAATATTCGAAAGCTTGAATATTTGCACACCCCTAAATATTGTACGAGGACGGGACAAACTGGAAAGGGTGACAAGACACCATCTAGGATTTATTTACACACCTCATCTCGCCGTCGTACAAAGTGAATGTACCACTACAAGAGTTTGCGTGATCTCTGGCGCATCAGCACATGGACCTGACTCTTCGTCACTAAACGAATATTTAGAAAAAGGTCCCAATCTGCTGACTGACACAGTTGCTCTTGTTATATGATTTAGGATGAACTAAATTGCTTTAGCAGCCTATATAGGGAAAGCCTTTCTACAGATCAGTATTACACACAATCTGGTTCAAAAACTTTACAACTACAGCAAATCCGGAACCTGAAATTCAAGAGTCGAAAATGACTAGAGTGCCCTTTGGAACTGCAGTGAGCTTATTGGCATTAAACGCCACTTTGCAACAACACCTGGTGTCTATACAGTGTAAAGAACAGGCCCCAGCCAAGGTTTTAGCTGCATCCTTCAATGTAGGTGACTTCCTCATCGGAGCTCCAACACAGAAGGATGCTCAGCAAATCTACGGAGAAGCCAATGTTAGTCGACAGGTATGAGGCTGAGGAAATGGGCGTCAAACTCGAAGGACGTGAACAGTGTGTTGCGACTGAGGAAAGCGGCATTTCCTCAGGCTCAGTGAAAGTGCTCGGACTTATATGGAACCCGGCGACGGACACAGTTGCCAAAGTCTGCACTTCGATTTCTGCCGACAGAACGAAAAGCATGCAAGGGGTCTCTGCTAAAGACTATATTGCCATGCTTGTTTTGGTAATTTTTATGTAACTAGTCCGTGGAACGCATAGCTGCCGCCTTGCGCAAGCCGCGCCCTAATGTCTGGGAGACTTCCAGATTATCTTAGAACCTTTTTATAGGCTTGAGCGCGCAAACGCAAACAGTTGAGACTATTCTCGAACTAACGTGGCCATCAGAGATAAGGCTCGAATGTTCGATGCTGCATGTATAAATGCTGACACGCCTTATCGCAGAGCTGATTGTCGACGGCCGACGCTCTGTTCGCCGCTATCAGTGTGCAGTGTGTATTGCTGTAGTTTGACTTTCCGTTTCCCGGCCACAAGTTCGGCCAAATAGAGTTTCATCTTGGACATGCCGACTGCTGCCTTCGTTGATGTCACGACCCCGTGACAATATCAAGAATATTCGAACCCGTGCGCAGCGTTGCCAGGTTTGGCTACTTTGTGCCAATTTGGCTACTTTTTTAGGCCGGTTGCAGCAGAAAAACGTCTTGGCTACTTTCTTGTTACCTCAATTTCAGCCAAGTTATCAGTAGGGATTTTTAGCTTGTACGTATACTTTTTAACGTTACCGTGTTACCAGAATACCGGATTGCGCTTACTGTGTTAGCGGAACGCATGTTTTAGAAAAGTTTTAGCTCGCCATACATAAACGTTTACGTACGTACGTAAACGTATACCTTTACGTTTGAGCAAACCACTAAATGATGATGATAACTGCATTTAAACTACATTTAATTTAGATAATATTCAATTACGCTGTGGCAAGATCATAAGAAAGTCTTTTTAGCATGTGCAGTATCCCGGTATACACAATACCGGATGATGGTGTCGACATGTTGCGACACTTCGTGCAACCGCAGTCACAGACACGTTTGTTTTCGCTTAGTGTTCTTGAGGGAAAAAATTATTAAAAAGGCAACTCATTCATAATTATGCCACTGCAAGGCATTTACATTGGAAGTAGAATGCCCGATGTTTCTGCAATAACAATTTTGAGCTTGCCTGGTTCACCATGGCCCCATTAGATGGTGCCACCTATCCAGCCTGTCAGGGGCTTTAGGCCTCTCACGTTTAAGGATTTGGTAGTCTTATTCGCTCTAGCCTCAGTAATCCGGCTGAAACAAGGTGATCGCAACTGGCGCTCGCACTTCGGCTTATTTTGACTCGGCGGCTGGAGCCTTCGCAAAGCGGATATCGCAAGTAGCCACAAACAAAGGTGAATTTGCGAGATAGGGCCGTAAACGTAAACCTATCCGGCGAGTAGTTTATGTTCTGTAAACGTTTACGTTCTGTAAAGATTTGCGCATGCGCAGATTCCATCCGGTATCCGGTAACACGGTAACTTAAAGAAGTATCCGTGCAAGCTAAAAGCCCCTAATATCTGGTGACGTCGCAGCTGCTGCCATTCAAGTGTGCAGTGTCAGAACATGGTGGCCAAGGCGTGTTTCCAGCTCCCAAAATTTAATTTGGCGCTTGCATTACCGACAAGAAAACACCTTCGGATACGTGGCTGGGAGTCAGGGGAAGACTGTTGCGCGGGGTCTCACTTTGCAAACCACCCATCGCTGAACGCGACTTTAGCCCTTTCAGATGACACCTATGAAGAACTGTCTCTAAATGTGCCAAATTGATACAATGTTATTTCAAGGCACTCGGTCTTCCACTGCAACAAAAATGTCCTAATACGTTAATTTATGTGTTGTAGTAATGAATCCTGATGATGATATGTGGTGTTTAATGGCACAAGGGCCAATTGATGGCCAAAGAGCGCCAGTTCATGAGACAAAGGATGTGAGCAATGGTTGCGGTAAGTAGCTGTAAAGGGGCCTTAAAATTCCTCGCGCTGAAGGCGGGTAAAACATATATATATATATATTAAAATCATGACAGTGACGTGAAATATGTGTAGTGGAATGAATGGCAAGTGGTCGCAAAAATAAGACTATGAAGATATGACATCAGCACGAATGCCTCGTCAATGCCCTTGAGTCCAAGGGCCGCGAGGCAAGTGCTGTCTTTAGCGTATTCACCGCAGCAGCGACCTCTGTTTAGAGGCCGTGCTACGGATCACCTTGATATATGACATGAAAACTCCGTACGTCGTTTAAAAAAGCAGACTGTGACTGATATGTAAAAAGCGGGTCCCTACCGATGAACATTGAAGGGTGAAATGGAAATTGCTGCCGGTAGGGTAATAAAAAGTGCTTTTTTCTGATAGCATCGAGTTCCTTGCACTGAATGAGGACGTGAAGGACAGTGAGTGGCTGACCACATCTATCACATAAAGGTGGCTCGCCACCGGACAGAAGGTGTGTGTGTGTACTGTATGTGTGGCCGATCCTAAGTCTGCAGAGTGTAACTTCTGTGTGGCGTGATTTTGATACTGGAGGCCAGTTACCGAGATGCGGTTTGACAACGTGTAGCTTATTTCGTGTATGCATATCCCATGTGGTCTGCCAAAAGGCTCTGAGCTTTCTTTTCAGGAAGTGTTTTAGGTCTAGTGGAGGAATAGCTAAGGATGTGTTGTGACTGTTTTCGTGGGCGGATGCTGCTAGCTGGTCCGCCAACACGTTGCCTTGAATCTCGCGGTGCCCTGGCACCCAGCACACTACGACATGTTGTTCGAGTGCGTATATCGTGCTTAAAAGAGAATGCAGCGAGACAAAGACGGGGTTTTTGTGTCTTTTCAGAGTTTTTAAGGCTTTTACCACGCTTAGAGAATCTGTGTAAATCACTGCCTTTTGTAGTTTTAATTGTTGAATGTGTTTAACGGCCGCAAGTATCGCGTAAGCTTCTGCCGTGAAGATACTTGATTCAGGGTGTAGAATACCGGAATCCGTAAAGGATGGCCCGACGGCTGCGTAAGACACAGAAGTATTGGACTTTGAGGCGTCTGTAAAGAATTCTGCACAAGTGTATTTGTGTTGTAGTTCAAGGAAGTATGTACGGATATGTGCAATAGGCGCGTGTTTCGTTACTTCCATGAAAGAAAGGTCGCAGTCTATAAGCTGCCACCGCCACGGCGGTAGTTGTGCAGCGGGAGCCAATAGACAGTGTTCGAAAAGTGGCACACCCGTTTCCTCAGCCAAGCCCCTCACACGAAGTGAGTAGGGCTGTCGCACCGAAGGACGGTGGTCGAAAAGGGCAGAACTAGATAAATCATTTATTGTGGGGTGTGAGGGGTGTTCTTTGTCTGCGTTCACTTTGAGATAGTATAGAAACGACATGTAGGATCGCTGCAGGTGGAGAGACCACTCGTTCGATTCGACGTAGAGGCTTTCTACGGGGCTGGTGCGAAAAGCACCCGTAGAAAGACGAATGCCCGAGTGGTGGACAGGGTCAAGCATCTTCAACGCGCTTGGTGTCGCAGACTGATATATTATCGCCCCATAATCCAGGCGCGTGCGTATGAGGCTTTTATAAAGATTCATCAGACACTTCTTGTCACTACCCCACGTAGTGCGTGACAACACCTTTAGAATATTCATGGTTTTTAAGCACTTGTTCTTTATATACTTTATGTGTGATATGAAGCTTAGTTTCGTGTCTAGAATTACGCCGAGGAATTTATGCTCCGTTTTCACAGGCAGCCGCTGACCATGCAGATTAATGTCCGGATCGGGATGGAGGCCTCTTTTTCTTGAGAATAATACGCAAGTACTTTTTTGCGGGTTAAGGCTGAACCCGTTCTCGTCTGCCCATTTGGATGCCTTGTTTAATTAAGGGGGGACACTGGTCTGGGAGGCGGAAAAATTTTGAAAAAAACAATTTTCTGAAATATTTTTTTCATAATCTAGAAGGTCTAAAAAAGTCATTTCCAAAATATTACAGACATGTAATGCATACTTGTCGAGTTATTTGGTCTTGAAGTCAGTTTCATGACCATTTTTGCTGACCAAAGCACCTCAAAAAGTCCCTTTCAATAGCACACCGTGCAGGAACCACATTAAGTAGCACAGCCATTTTGGTCTCATTTGAAACACACACTTTTCTATTAGCTGTTCCTAGCACAAGAACGCTTTTCATCTAGCAGAGGCGAAGCCATTGCGCTTAAAAAAAAAAAAAGTGCTCGCACAGCATTGGTGCATTTCTATCACATGGGGGAAATTATTCCTTCCATCTTGGATGCTTGAGGATGCTCCTGCTAGACAGTGGTGCATCGTCGCATTGTCCGCCATTTTGCGGAGATGCTTAACTGATGACAGTGCAATGGCAGGCAGTCGTTAGAAGTTCAGAATTGCTCATGCATTCGGGAGGAAGTGATATCGGCAGCTGCAAGAATGCAGCATATCACCAGCGAGGCCAGAGTGAAAAGAAACCATACTAAGAAGAATAATGATGACTATGTTCCTGGTGGCTTCTACTATCCTAAGAACACCAATTCAGGCCTTTTCCAGTTAAAAATAGGTGCCCAACATGTTTCTAAACTTCTTTTCTCATTTTCTCAAAACCACATTTTTCATCACATTATAGGCTGTTGCCCACAATATCTTTTGATGTAGCGGTCAGATTTTGATAATTTTTGCGGTATTTGAAAGCTTATGCATTGATTAGTGCAAGAAAACCAAGAAATTACAACATTTTATTAAGAACTGTGATTTAATTAGCAGTAAAATTAAGCAACAGTTTCTGATTTCTCATTAGTGTACTTGTTAAGGCCATAACTTTTGAATGGATACAGCTAAAAATTAAGTTATGGTTATGTTGCACTCTCTGGTTTTTATAGGATGCAGTGATATCAAATTCATAAAGGTATTTTGTGAGAAAGCTGTCAAAAGTCTGGGCAGAATGCAAGTGTATGGAACAGTCAATATCTTACAATCCGTGCACGATAGACAAAAAGTAATTGCATATTTCTTTTCAGCAGTCGAAAATACATATTGTGTGTAAATTTCAGCCAGAAATACTAAAAATTGAGACAAGCAGTTTTCAGACCAGTGTCTCCCCTTAAACCAAGTTGCACCTGCCGCTCGCACATTGAAAGGTTGCAGGATTTATAACCGATCTGCACATCGTCGACATATGTGCAATAAAACATATTCCGTGGAATACACAGACGTAGGGAATTCATTTTTATAATAAAAAGTGTGCAACTCAGGACACCACCTTGCGGCACTCCAGTTTCCTGGACAAATATTCGGGACAAGGCATTGCCCACTCGAACACGAAATGTTCGATTGGACAAGTAACTCTCTATTATATTTAACATTCTCCCGCGTACCCCTAAGTGGGACAGGTCTCTTAATATTCCAAAGCGCCATGTGGTGTCGTAGGCCTTTTCCATATCGAGGAACACCGAAAGGAAGAATTGCTTGTGGACAAAAGCGTCGCGAATTTGTGCCTCGATACGGATAAGGTGGTCAGTGGTAGACCTACCCTCTCGAAAACCGCACTGGTATGGGTCAAGTGATTTGTTTGTTTCGAGGAAATGTATAAGTCGGCGGTTTATCATCTTTTCAAAAACTTTACACAGGCAGCTCGTTAGTGCAATGGGCCTGTAGCTCGCAACGGAGGATGGGTCCTTGCCCTGTTTTAGAATAGGAATAATAATGGCTTCTTTCCAGGCCGAGGGGATCTCGCCTGAAAACCAAACAGCATTATACAGGGAAAGGAGAGTTTTTTGTGTTTCAGATGGCAGGTGTTTCAACATTTCATATACAATACGGTCAGAGCCTGGGGCAGAATTATTGCAGCAATTAAGCGATGCTTCTAGCTCAGCTATGCCGAAGGGTTCATTGTATGCTTCGTGTTTTGTGGATTTACGCTCTAGTTTCTCTTTTTCGATTCTTGTTTTGTATCGTTGGAAAGCTTCAGAACAGTGCGACGAGCTCGAGACCTGTTCGAAGTGTGCGCCTAGGAAGTTCGCCTGGTCTTCCAAGCTGTCGCCTTGTGTGTTTACTAGAGGAAGTGAGTGTGCTTGTCGGCCTGCTACCCTACTAACCATGTTCCAGACTTTAGCCTCCTGTGTATATGAGTTAATTCCGGATAAAAATTTCTGCCAACTTTGTGACTTTATGTTTTTAAAAGTGTCCAAGTTCTCGGCTGTCGGCGAGTCCCGAAGCAGCCTCCATGCTTTATTTTGTTTTTTGCGCGCGTTTCGACACTCAGTGTTCCACCATGGCACTCGTCGTTTGCCGGGCAGTCCAGCTGTTTGTGGGATACACTTCATTGCAGCATCAATCAAAAAAGCTGTAAAGTAGTCTACAGCTTCATCTATGCTTAAAGCACGCATGTTAGTCCAACTTAAGAGAGCCATTTTACGAAACTGTTCCCAATCGGCTTTGTCAATTTGCCATTTGGGAACCTGTGGAGGACATTCAATAGCTATCGGGGTGCTCAGAACTATAGGAAAATGGTCACTTCCATAGGGATTATTAATGACTTTCCATGTTAGTAGGGGCAGAAGTGATGGAGATGTGATGCTGAGGTCTATGGACGAGTAGGCATTGTTCGCGAGGCTGTAGTATGTCGGCTCTTTTTTATTCAAGAGACATGCGCCGGAAGAGAAAAGGAACTGTTCAATGAGACGTCCTCGCGCGTCGCAGCGAGGGTCACCCCATAGACCACTATGTGCATTGAAGTCCCCAAGTACCAGATAAGGATCTGGAAGTTGATCTATTAATGACTGGAATTCATGTTTTTGGAGGTGGTAGTGTGGAGGTATGTAGAGAGAGCAAATGGTGACGAGTTTGTTCGAAAGAACTGCTCGAACAGCCACTGCCTTGAGGGATGTTCGAAGTGGTAGATGTGTGCATGCTACTCCTTGATTAATTACAACAGCGACACCACCGGATGACGCCACAGCGTCATCTCGGTCCTTCCGGAAAATAATGTAGCTGCGTAGAAAGTTGGTGTGTTTGGATTTTAAGTGTGTTTCCTGTACACACAGCACCTTTGGTGTATGTTTGTGTAAAAGTTCTTGGACATCGCCGAGATTTCTAAGGAGTCCTCTGACGTTCCATTGTATAATTTGTGCTTCCATATTGGAAGTTAGGTAGTGCTGTGTGTACAAAAAGGAAGTGAGTGTTGTTTAGGTTGAAAGTTAAAGCTCAAGTAGCAGGGCCGTCGTCGGGCCCCATTATAGGCTTTTTGGTTTTCTTGGCGCGCTCCAGGGAGCTACGCCGCTCTTTCGGTGCCAAGGGCACCGGAGTTGTGTCCATTGCGTCGTGTGAGGCACTGGACGCCCGCGTACGCGAGCTGCTGGCTTGTGTTTCCGACCTCGCCTGGCGAGGCGTGGTCGTGAGACCGGACGACTCTGGAGTCGCCGGGATCTCTGGCTTGGCAGGTGGATACTTCGTCTGGTGTGACGAAGTCTTGGACGCCACAGCGCCGGAGAGCGATGTGCTCTCCTTTGTCTCAATGGTACCGGAGCTTGTAGTGGCCACCGGTGTGGTCAGATTCAAAGTAGGTGGGGCAGCCTTCGCTGCTCCCACCATAGGGGCGGGTGGCGTTTGCCTCGGCACGCTGCGCGTGGTCCGGGCAACCGCGATAGGCCGTTGTGGTGCTGCCCCCCGTCGCACCACTTCGGCAAAAGATGTTCTTGGTGGAAATGACGTTGAAACTCGCTGTCGTGCTTCGCGGAACGTTATGTTTTCTTTTACTTTTACGGTGAGTACTTCTTTCTCTTTCTTCCAGGCCGGGCAGGCCCTGGAGTACGCAGGGTGATCACCTTCACAGTTCGCGCAGCGAGTCTCATCGCCAGCGCAGTCATCAACAGAATGACCCGTCGTTCCACATTTTTCCACAGGTAAGCTGTCCTCGGCAGCTCTGAGACGCGTGACCAAACCTTTGGCATTTAAAGCATCGCCGCGGGTTTGGAATGAAAGGCCTTACAGGGAGTTTGACGTAGCCGGTTTCAATGTTCTCGGGTAGTGTGTTGCAGGCAAAAGTAAGGATCAAATGCTTGGTCAGTATTTCTGTGTTGTCGCGCCTTATCTTGATTCGTTGGACATGAGTGACACTTGAGTCTTTCCATCCATCTAGTAATTCTTCATCGCTGAGGCCAATCAGGTCCTCATCGGACACTACACCTTTGACAGTGTTCATACTCCGGTGTGCGCTCACAGAGATCGGGAAATTTCCGAAAGCAACAAGGTGTGCCAGTTTGTCGTACTGCTGCTTATCTCGTACTTCTAGGAGTAAATCGCCAGCTGCCATTCTTGTGACTTTGTAACCAGTTCCAATTGTTTCTCTGAGACATTTCGCAACGAGGAATGGCGACATCCCTCGTGCTGACTTAGTTTCATGTTCACTGTGTATGACATGGTATTTGGGAAATGATTGTTTCTGTTGCTGAGATATGGTTAGCGTTTCATCGGTGCGCCACCGTTTGAGGGAGCGATCAGTTGGTGAAGGGACGATATGTGCCATATAAGACGTGAAAATTTCGGCAGCGATGGTGGCCACCCACCACCGAGCCCAACAAGGGGACGCTACAAGGTTGGATAACGCTTGGAGACGCCAGCCATGCATCGCTGCTATAACCTAATATATCTAACCAAGGTTGGTTATTTACACCAGGTTAACCGTTGCCGCCCAGAAAGATGGAAGTCAAAAGAAGTAAGGAGAAGACAGGACAGATCAAAAGTGAGAGAGAAAGACGAAGATGTGAGGAGGGAGAGAGACAGGAAAAGGCGACTGCCGATTTCCCCTGGGTGGGTCAGCCCAGGGGTGCCGTCTACGTGAAGCTGGGGCCAAACGGGTGTGTTGCGTCTGCCGGGGGGCCTTAAAGGTCCAATCACCCGGCGTCGGCTCAACCCCCAGGATCCCCTTTTCCCCGGACACGGCAAAGCCACGCACGGCTAGGCGTGGGAGGGGTCGAAACCCCCCGTTAGCTCGGGGTAGTAATGAATCCTAATTAAATTGTAATTAAATATCTATTTATTCTGCAGTCATTCATGCTCTGTTTTTGCATAAATAGAATGAAACTTCTGGCTAAAAATATAGTGCAAATTTGTTTCCCATTATGTCAATTTTTCGAACGATTCGTCGAACATGGTAGTGCCTTCAGCAAAGTGATCACGGCAAAATGAAGTTAAATGTAGGCAAATTTATTATGCAGAGGTTCAATTCATCCAAAGCTGGATGTACCTTGCTCTTTCTTAGCCCATAGTCAATACAAAAGCAAAAACAAGTGGTGTACACTAGAGCACTGCACAGGCTCGGGCCTACCCGAAAACCTAGGCCCGGCCCGGCCAGGTAAAGTAGTTCTCACGGCGGGCCCGGGCCAGGCTCAGGCCTGAAGCTCCTGGCTTAGGGGCGGGCCCGGTTTGAGGTGGCGGGCTTGGGTCGGGCCAGGCTTGAAGTTTGCTGGATTCTTAAATGGACACTATAGTGAAGCACTGAATCGGTTTAGACTAGGGGTGTGCGAATATTCGAAATTTCGAATATGTTTCGAATAGTGTTTGCTATTCGATTCGATTCGCACTGGCATTCTACTATTCGAACTATTCGAACTTCCCAAAAACAAATACAGTCAACGCCCGATTGAAAGTGACCCCTTCAGATTTTTAATATGCTTCACCACATTACACTCTCGTATTGCGGCAAAGCTGCCTTTCAGGCTCCGTTACGGTCGAATTTTGCCAAAAAACGCCCGATTGAAAGTGGCCCTTAGATTTTCAGTATGCTTCACCTCATCACACCACGGTATTGCAGCAAAGGTGCCTTTGAAGCTCTGCTACAGTCGCAAATGTATTAACTCAGGAAAACGCTGGTTCCAACATGGAGATGAAAGATGTGGCAGAGATAGGGGCTCAATTAATGCTGTTTTGGACCTGAAATTTGGGCAGGAAGTTCGAAAAATCGGAAGCCAATGCTTTTTGCCATCCAAAATTTCAGTTGTTCTTATATATCGACGTCTACGAGGCAGATTTGGAACTCCGGACTTGAAGGGAGCACGCCCTTGTCCGCCACATCAGTTGGGCTTCCACAGAAGTTGAGAGAGGAGGAGAGGCTGAGGAAATGGCATCTTTGTCTATTACATGTAAAGTGTTGTCGGCAACACTTTGGTTGCACCAAATCATGTACATGAATACAATTCGGCCTCTACATTGCCTCATTCTTGATAAGACAACTATGAAACACCACCCCACCAATGCTTCATCAACCTAGCGAAAAGAAACACTTTCATGTTGCTATCTCATAAGAATATGCTTAGGAATCCTCTCTAACTTTTTTTTCTGCAATTTCACTTCGAAGTATTCGAAAGATATTCTAGAAATATTCGAGAAATATTCGAAAAATATTCGATTCGATTCGCACTCACACTTCAATATTCGAATTCGCTTCGCACCCAAAATTTTGCTATTCGCACAGCTCTAGTTTAGACTGATAAAGTGAAGTCTAAGAACTCGAATGTCATTCATTTCACCATCATAAGTTTATCATCAGACGAGAAAATCAAGGTCAAAATTCCATTTTTTAAATTTCGCGCTGAAATCTCAAGAGCGTGACGCCACGGATTTCCAACTGTATTTGTCGTACTTGGGGACACTGGCTCTATAAAATTTCCTGGAACTTGGTATGTTAAGTCTATGGCCCCTCAGAGGTCAATGTACTTCATTTTTAGTTTTTAGGAACTACGTGGGATCCATTAGACACCGTCAGAATCTAAAATGTCATGGTGTCTGCTGCGCGATATTAAAGGGCACGTCGCCACCTGCATTTACCTTTTTGCGCGTTTGCTCACTTACTGAGAGTCTTGCCCCGGCGAGCGTGGTGATTTAGGAATTGCTAAAGAGTAATTTACTGATAATAGATAAATTGTTTTTCTTTCTAGTGCCCCTTCATGTTTGTTCCACATACGTTGTGCATACACATATATGTTTCACATTTTCTCTCGAAATAAACGCTTTTTTTATGTGGGGTAAGCCATTTAGAGAAATTTCATTAGAGACAAGTTCTGAACTTCTTTTGCTCCTTGCATATGGGGCTGCTTGATTTATCTTAAACGGGCAAGCTAAAAGTAGATATACCAGGCGCTTATATAGTTAAGATGTCGTTATTCTGTACTTTATTTGCATTCATTATCATTTCATATCCGAAATGCTATTCTGTAATCGCAGTAATAAATGTAATATAATAAAGATATATACCTGTAACTTATCGCAACAGTGATCATAGAGCTCCAAAGCGAGGAAACGTTTTTGAAGTTTCCAGCCCTCCACTAAAACGAAAGGACTGCATAGAGTCTCATAACGTATAATTTCTATGCAGAGACATTCTTTTTCCGTGGCTTCGTCACGGCCCCCAGTGGTCATGTGACGTGAGATGGACGTGCACAGCCTGCTTGGTGTGCCCAATTTGTTTGTTAACATTTGAACTTTCGCCTTTTTCCGCAATATCAGGGATGTCAAACCCACCTAAGCTAACGGGCCGCATTCAGGAAAATTTACTCCTGCAAGGGCCAGGACAATAACGCAGCTAAAAGCGGGGGGGGGGGGGGGAGAGGGGCTAGGTCGTACCAAATGTCAGCCAACGTTGCCATTTAAAAGACGAGATTTCTCGTATGTCACATTTGGGTCGTTTCTGAAGGATATTTGGTGGCAGGATTCCAACAACGTATTGATACCCACCTTCAACATGACTAAAATCAGGACGCCGATTTTGAAATATAGAGTTTTGTTTCACGGTTAGGTATCAACACATGGTGGCCGCAAAGGATGCCTCACGACAAAAAAGCTTTAGACCTGTCATGCATGTGTAGCTTAACAACATACTTATAAAGAAAATGAAAAATTGAGACGAAGACAGTGATGTATGGGCCGCGGGCCTATAAGGGAGAGGCCCACGGGCCGCGTGTTTGGGTCGCCTACGCTATACAGGTACAGTGCGAGACTTACATGACACTGCCACAACACCGTTGGAATGTGCAGGAATAGCATAGGTTCAAACAGCATAAGGCACAACGCAAAATATATTCGCTTGACGAAATATCAGGCTTGAAAAAAGACAATTACGAATTCCGTGCCGGGTGATGTCCCTTTACCTCGAACCATAGGCATCCAATGAGTAAGCGCCAAGAAGCTTATTCGCGCCATTATTACCAAACTGTAATGAACACCAAAAATATATCGAAATCGCTTCATCCACCTCCTGCCATTCCTACCCGCGTAGTGCAGTGGTCACCTTCTACCAGTACAACATCGTTAGGAAGGCATAGAGCATTATGATACGCAAGAAAAGCAGAGCACGGTGCAAGCCGTGCATAACATGCACTGCTGAAAACTGCAAGCCGAAGCCCTCAAAGAGGAGTTTTACAGGTGACACTGAAGAGTGTCACGACGTTCGGGAACGATAGAAATGAAGGGATAAGCTGCACAGCTACGTTCATTCTGCAGAGGTCCACAAAGACATCCTAAATTTGCTCCAGTGGTGGAAGTTAAGAACGACGACTGCCGACGCCTTCGCATTTCGCAAGGCAGATGTGCACCCCTGTGGCTAGCGCATGCAGTGCGAGACACTTTAGCGTGGCAGGATATGTGATACAACGGTGGATGGCATGCTTGAAGCTGGAATATCTAGATAATCAGGTTTTTTGCACAATAACACGTGAAGAAATAATCTATAAAATATGCTGCACAAGATTTATGGACTGTATATAGTAGCAGTGGTGTGATACATGAAAAGAATGCTACCACAAATGCTTTTTTCGTCCTTTCGGCTGCCTATACGCATTTATAAAGGTACACATGGTGCACACGGTTCATTATAATTTTTATCTAGGTTAGTGTACATACAGCAAGGTAATAAACTTGGCTAATTTCTTCCTCCATCTTGCTGTGGCAAGGTACTACCATGCTGAAGACGTGTTAAATACAGTCAAACCTCGATATATCGAACACGGACATATCGAATTATTGCCTATATCGAACGGTTACTATATCACGTGGGAAATCGCATGCATTTTTAATTTTTATTTCGAACGAAGTTTGACGTATAATGGATATATCGAACTCGGCCACCCCAAACCGCCCGCGCTCCGTTGACAGGCGGCGAGCTTTCCCGCAACTCTCGAAAATAGCGGTAGCGCGGTGGGCGTTTACGACTGCTGCACACATCGATGGCGCCGAGTGCGCCACTTGAACGTAGCGGCATACGCACGCTGCAGCCTTGCAGCAACGACGCACTGCACTTGTTGCACCAGCTCCTCCATTTATTTATTTATTTTATTTATTCAATACTGTAGGCCTTTTCAGGCCTATACAGGAGAGGGCATACAAAATAAGGTGGACTTCATATCAGGAAAAAGCAAAAAGGGAAAATCCGCAGTACAAGGTAACCATAACAGCGACAACACCAAAGAAAAAGTAATAGAAGAACCATGCATATAAGTATTTCAAGGGTGTAAAAAACAAAAAAAAAAAAAAACAAAAAAACGCATACATGTTTATGATAAATAAGAACATAGCAATAACAAGGTTATGCCCTAGGAACAAGTAACATGAAATACTACATGTGAGAACTGTTAACACGTGTAACAATGTGCCAGTACATGCGCGATACAGTGTTTTTGCCTTTATTTGCGCACAGATACCAGTCAATTTATTCCAATGCCTCTAAATGAGATTGCAGCAGCGACAAAAATGAATCAAGTGATTGAGCACTGACGACGTCATTCGGCAGGTCATTCCACAACTCTATAACTGCGGGAAAAAAAGAATACTTAAAAGTGTGACAGCGTGACAAGAATGGGCGTATGCATTTCTCGTTGTTAGTTCTGCTGGAGTGACGGTTCGGAGCTTTTAGGTACGTGTCCTTATTTATATTTACTGAGTTGTTCGAAAGAAGGAAAAGAAACTTCAGACAAGCCAGCTGTCGTCGGCTAGCGAGAGTTGCGACACGTGCTTGCAAACGCAGCGCGGAAACACTTTCCTGCCTGGCATACTTTGAGTAAACAAATCTAAGAGCCCTATTTTGAATTTTTTCTAATACGTCAGTCATGTTCTTTTGGTGCGGGTTCCAAACTATTGCTGCGTATTCTAAGACGGGTCTAATCAGTGTTTTGTATGCTGTTAGTTTAACCTGAGTAGAAGTGCCAGTCAGTTTACGCCTTAAAAAGCCTAGTTGCTTGAATGCTCGCGCAGAAATCTGATCAATATGAACGTCCCACTTTAAAGACTGCGTTATTGTGACCCCCAAGTACTTTACGGTGTTCACGTGTTTCATGTCTGCCCCAGAGAGAGAGTATTTGAAGTGGAGTGGTGTCTTTTTATGGGTAATTGTAATACACATAGTTTTATCTGTATTAACTTGCATACCATGTTTTTCACACCATTTTCCAATATTCTCTAAAGATTTGTCGAGCTTTACCTGGTCCTCTGTTGTGCTAGTAGGAGAGTATATGACGCAGTCGTCTGCAAAGAGCCTCATTGTAATACCTGGTTCCATAGCCGTGTAAATGTCATTGATGTAGATGAGAAAGAGTGTTGGTCCCAGTACGGATCCCTGGGGAACTCCAGAAAACACGCCGGCGCGATTAGACTCAGCATTGTTAAAGGAAACATACTGGGTACGATTGGAGAGATAAGCAGCAATCCAAGAGACTATTTTCGAGTTAACGCCAAGTGATTCAAGTTTTTGTATGAGCAACGAGTGCAGGACGCGGTCGAATGCCTTAGAGAAATCAATAAATATCGCATCTACCTGTTGTCTAGAATTAATAGCTGCGATATGATAGTATCGCCAGGCATCCGTCGCATCGGTCGTTGTTGTGCTCGTGTGTTAGGCCTGCCGCGCGTTGTGGTGTGTGTAGCGATGGCTGCAGACGCGAAGAAACGGACGACCCTGACTTTTGCAGCAAAACTGGAAGCAATCAAGCGCGTTGAGAATGGTGAGAAGAAGTCGAGCGTCGCGGACGGGTTAGGCATACCAAGGAGCACATTGAGTACTCTGCTCAAAAACAAAGCCGACATAAAGGCCGAGAAGAGTCAGCACTCGGGCGCGCGGCGTGTACGCAAAGCTGCTTTTGAAGATGTTGAGAAGTCTCTCCACAAGTGGTTCATGGACGCAAGGGCCCGAAATATTCCTGTATCGGGGCCGATGTTGCAACAGAAGGCAAAGAACTTTGCATTCATTCTCGGCGTCGAGAATTTCAGTGCGAGTAGCGGTTGGTTACAACGTTTTAAGACTCGTTTCAACATTGTCGGGAAGACTGTGTCGGGAGAGAGTGAGGACGCCAATGATGAAGAAATTCAGAAGTGGCTTGATCACGAGTGGCCCAAAGTTCTCGCCAAGTATGAGCCGAGCCAAATCTTTAATGCTGACGAGACGGGCCTGTTCTGGCAAATGCTTCCGCGGCAAATGCTGGACACTCGCGGGGACAAGTGCCACGGGGGCAAGCAAGGCAAGGCCCGTGTGACGGTCCTATTGGCTGCCAATATGGATGGGAGCACGAAGCTGCGGCCACTTGTAATTGGCAAATTTAAAACCCCGAGGTGCATGCGGAACTGCCCCAATATTCCGGTGACTTATGCCTGGAATAAGAAGTCGTGGATGACGAGGGATATTTTCCTCAAGTGGCTGAAGGCGTGGGATTCGGACCTGGTGCGTCAGGGACGGAAGGTATGCCTTATCGTCGATAACTGCACGGCACACCACACCGATGCCCAGCTGAGCAACATCGAAGTGGTATTTCTGCCACCCAACACCACTTCGAAGCTCCAACCGTTGGACCAGGGCATTATCCGCACAGTTAAGTCTATCTACAAGCGTCGGCTGATCGACATTTTGCTTGTAAGACTCCGGATGGGCCAAGATCTGAAGATCGATCTTTTGGGCGACATCCAAATGCTCAAGGCGTCGTGGGAAAACGTCAAGCAGTCGACGATAGCCAACTGCATTCGGCATGCGGGCTTCGGTGGACGCACTGACGAAGCATCACTGGAAGAATCCGAGGAAGCTGGGTTGGCATGCGCAGATGAAGAAAGCGAGCTCGCCGAAACGTGGAGCAAGCTGGAGAGCTTTGTTGGTGCGGAGCCGCAAAGCATGTGCATCGAAGACTTTGTTGGAGGTGACGACAGCACTGGTACAACGGCGGAGCTAACGGATGTAGAGATCGTCGCCGAAGCTACCGCTGAGCAGCCGAATGAAAACGCTGCCGAGGTGGATCCCGCAAGCGCTGATGGTGCCCCGCTCCCGACATCAGCTGAGGTCGTAGCCGCTTTGGCCCTTGCGCGCCGCCACTGCAGCGCGATTGAAGGCACCGGCCTTTCACTTGTGGATCGCCTGGACTATGTTGAGGACGCAGTCGTCAAACACGCCATTACCAACAAAAAGCAGGCTACTCTTTTTCAGTATTTTAAGCCAACACAATAAATACTTCGTTTGAATCTTCAAGTGAGTATTTACTGCACCACGATTGGTTCGTTGGTTATTTTCCACAAGTTCTTGACGCATGTTTTACGTGATTTTTTATATCAAATTCTGGATATATCGAACTATTTTGCAATCGCCGTGCCGTTCAATATATCGAGGTTCGACTGTATCCAGAAGGGTGCATGATTTGCTTTGTCGTTAGAGCATGTTTTAAGTTTCAGTAAAGAGCGCAATGAGAGCATTGTGTTCTCTGTCTCCTCTGTTTTTATTGCACTTCCTATCGAAACGAACTCACGCTGCAAATCGCTTTCCTTCCTGCAATATCCGCTACAAAACGCTCTTGATGATCCCCATTGCATAAGCAAAAAAAAGGAAAAATAAGTTAATAGTACAGTCGAACCCACTTATAACGATCCCAGATATAACGATCTATCGGTTATAACGACCATATTTCGGTGCACTTACGATTTTCCTATGCTACCCATTGAAACTGCGTCCACGTATAGCAAACATTTTTCAAAGCCTCTTACTTTTACAACGAACACTTCAGACACGGTCGCGGTAAGAATATGGCGTATACAAAGCGAAAAAAAGTCAAAGCAGACCTTCTAAAGCATGACAGGCGCGCGCTCGCGCTTGCCCCGCTCCAGTTTACTCGTGACGAAGATACCCGAGATTGCCGAGCACCGCACGCCGATTTCGGATGCTGCGAGGGAGGTCGCTCACTTTCCTGGCATTCCTTCACTGGCAGAATTGCAGTGATGAATAAATAAAAAAAAAGAAAAGAAAAGGAAAAGAGGAGGCAACATGAAGCCTTTGTGGTCAGCTTTTGCGTGGCAACCATTTCTGGCGCCGTTCTGTGCAGCTACGACCACCTACAATGAACCTATGCCTTGGAACACAAGAAGGCATGAAATGCAATAAGCGATGACGCCGCAATGTGCCGCAAAATGTCTTTCGTCTTTTTGGTAACGGCAGAGACCAGCCGATCAATAGGCAGTTTTAGAATAGCGTACGCTAAGTTAGCGTTAGCGTTTGCGGCCCGCTATTTCCGTCACTTAACGGAAGCCCGCAAGCGGTTAGCGCATGCGCAGTTGCGCGAAAGGCCACCGCAAAGCTTTGCATACACTATTCTAAAACTGCCTAATGATTACTACTTCCGCGCGATTGCGGCGATTCCTTCACGGATAAGCATCAGAAGAGAGTGAAGGCGATGTGGCGGCCGGCTATGAACGTGCCATTATGACTTATCGCCGACAGCCTTATCACAGTCATCTGAAGCTAGTGGCTCGGCTGCACGTGGGGCGTACGCTGTTCGGACTGATGGCGGTACAAGCAGTACAAGCGCGCGATGCTACCATTCGCCGCTGCCGCGTTGTGCGAGATAAAGTGCGCGTCGCTTCGTAGAAACGAAAGTAGCTCGCTAATGTTGAGCAGCACGGGCACCGAGAAACGTCGATGCATTACAGCGAGCGTATACTGTGTGTTTCATTAGGTGACAACACAATGCGCCCCGCGCCTGTCGTGCAGGACCGTCAGAGCATCGCGGAGACGTAGAGTGCACGTTGCTTGCAAAATGCTTGTCTTCGTCACGTTGAACGAACAGGCTACTCGTCGCACCCGTGCACGGTCCGAAGTGAAGCGGGCACAAAGAGTGCACAAATGCGCATAATACAGCAAGTGGCCCGGCAATGATGGCGTGAGCCGAGTAGGCGACGCGCTGCACGCAACTAGCCACGGTTGATCGGCTCCACGTGGCGGTACCGCAGTTCAGGGAAACGGTGTTGGTTCACTGCAAAGGCGGTTTAACTAACTCATGCAAGTAGCGGGCGTCGCTTCACAACACGAAAAGGCCTAACTTCTCGCCGGAGGTGTTAGCACTTTTCAATAAAAATGTACAGAAAAAAAAAAGCGCCTTGGTCGCTAAGTGCATGTTATTGAGGGCGAGTCCATTTACAACGAACTACTGATATAACAACCAGTTTTCGCGGCACTTTCGAGTTCTTTATAAACGGGTTCGACTGTATACCATTGCCGAACAAACATTCATTGTACCCAGTATGTCCACTCAACTCTTTCCACCGTGAGCCCCTTTGTACATGAAATTACCGTAGGTTAAACTAGAATTGTTAGCGAAATATTCACCAACAAAGCGTAGATATTTGCTACTTAAAACACTTTGCTGTAGATTCTATGTTCTGGTAACACCACCTATATTTTTGGCTTGGGCCTCTGTCGGGCCTGACCTGCCGTCGGGCCGGACAGGGTAGGCGAAATTTTTTCTCGGGTTCGGGCCGGGCTCGGGCGGGTAAACTTGAAAGAGTTCCGGGCCCGGGCCGAAAATCACGGCCCGTGCAGTGCTCTAGTGTACACAATTGTGTACATAGCATCTTAATGGGTTAAAGGGACACTAAAGTGAAACAATGAATCCGCTCAGACGGACAAAATCATGCTCTGAAGACTCTATTGTCATTAATTTCACCACAGTAGGTTTATCAATAGAAGAGAAAATCAAGGTCAAAGTTTCATTTTTATATTTCGCGCCGAAATCTCTGCATGTGACATCAGGGATTCAAACTGCTTTTTTCGTATCTTGGCAGCACTGTTCGACGAAATATCCTGCAACTTGGTATGCTACATCTCTGGCCCCCACAGAAGATAATGCATATTACATATTCACCGGTTATGAACTACGTAGGCTCTAGCAGACACTGTTAAAATTGAATAAAAAGACGAAGACGCCGACCACAAAAGAATAAAAATGTAATGACGTTTCGGCACCCAGAACGGGAGCCTTGTTCACAAACGGGCGCCGAAACGTCATTACATTTTTATTCTCTTGTGGTCGGCGTCTTCGTCTTTTTATTCAATGATTCTTCCTGACCAGACGGGTGTCCGTCGAAGCCTTGATTTCACACTGTTAAAATATATGATGTCACAGAGATTCGTGCTGGAACTTCAAGGTGGCATCACCACCCGCATTTTGTTTTTGCGCATTTTCTCCTTATCAAATGTCTTCTCGCAGCAAGTGCGGCAATTTTTGTATTGTGAAAGAGTAACTTACAAATACAAGAAAAATTGTTTTTCTCTTTAGTGTCCCTTTAAAGTGTAATTGGAAGTGAGCAGGACAATCGAAAGCACTCTGCATCCAGGACGCTCTGCACTCATCGATATTATACAAATCGTATATCTGACGAACTGTCTGTGTTATTTCTTAGATAACAACTGCTCGGACTTCGTGATTACGCGAGAAACGATTGCAAAAGTGATTACAATTTATGCCTCGATCCCAGCAACTGACTTTGAGCACACACACACACACACGCAACTGTTATTCTTAGTACTGATTTTTATTTCTCGCCACAAGGCAGGTACTACTAGTGCTTTTAAGAAAAGTCATGCAAGACGCGTCAAGAGACTCATTTCTGCAACAGCGCAAGAAGCTTAGTCATCCTGCAAAAAATGTTTGCTAAAGTCAACAATTTAGGCTTTCATCTCAGCAATTCTGATTTTGAAGGGCTCTTGCATTACTTATTTACATTTCCGCCAAAAGGCACACACATTTACTCATTTAAATAAAAACGTCGCAGTTGTTTTCGCACATGCATGGCTACTCTTGGCTACTTTTACTGCCCTTGGTTCAAGTTGGCTGCTACTTGGCTATTTTCTCCAATTTCTTGGCTATATTTTGTCCTTTCGACCTGGCAACCCTGCCCGTGGAGATGATAGCACCTTTCATCACACAAGCAAAGCTCCTATTTCAAGAGCTGTGGAAAAAGAAAGCCGGCTGGGCTGATGAGCTACCAGATCTTTGTACGGTAAAAGCTCATTCTTTTGACCCTCGCCAATTCAGATAATTCGGATGTGTTCTACGGTACCGGTGAGAATATATATCGTTCAAATGCATCAAACTCTCATTAATTCGGTCATATTTGGCCGCAAACAGGCTACTCCGGACGACCTTCGGAGTGCGCCAAGTGCGATGCGCCGCAAATGTGCATCGCGAAAGAGTGAAAACGACGTTTGCGAGCAACCGAAACAAGGCAACGCAGTCCGCATTGCCATAATCATTAGTGCAAACCACACAGTAACGACCGAAAACCAGTGTGCTTCATGCCTATATGCACTTACCACCGTGTGTGACGTTTACCACAGCGTGTGACACTGCGTTGGCTGCGGGAGTTCAATTTAGCGTCGTCACCATCCTCATTCACGTTCTTGACGACCAAGGCTTCAGCAGTTGCGGCAGATTTCTTTCGTTTTTGATTTTACTAGACATACGTGAACTGCGTGGGTGCTATCTATGATCATGTCGATAGCAACTGCAGCATCGTCTACAGTAGATCTGTTTTAACCGCGTGCCTTCAGAACTGCATAGTCACCATCCATGAGTGTGCCAGGTTTCTTCCGGAGTGGCTGCAGCGCTAAGTAGCTTCATTTCGACTCTGAGTGCGTAGGCCGCCCATGTGCCTCCATAACTGCGTGAACACCGACTATGATCACGTCGTTGGTGACTATGGTCTCATCCACAGCGGATGTGGTAATCAGTAGCTTCATTTTGACATATTGCAACGCAAGCACAATGTCACAAAACTCTAACATGGTAGAAGCTGTTGAAGGTTAAAAGCTTTCAGCCATGGACTGCATGCTGGCATAAAACTTGTTTGCTAAATTGTGGTGGACGAATGATTAGTGTCCGCCCAGTTTATCTGCGAAAGAAGCATCATCACGTGCGTTGTGTAGCGGCGGTGGCGGTATGTAATAAGGGAGGGGTGCAGAGCCCTTTTCGGTCCGATTAAAGGACCCCTAACACCAAAACTGAAACCTCGAGATGTTTGTGTTGTTTGACTTTCCCGTATACGGGGCACTTCTGACCAATTATTAGTGGCAAACGCTACCTTTAAGATATCTTAATTTGGTTTAAAGTAAGCGTGAGTGCCCATTTGAGTTGGCTGCACCTCGCAACATCCTGGTATGACGTAGATCGAGGCCCCACGTGACGTTCCACGAATAAAGCAAGTATTGCGGACATCACAGAAGGTTTGCAGGGCACACACAATATCACGACTGGCACCCGGTGAGGCCTATTGTTCCTCACCCCTGTCGCTCTGTTGTAGGGCTGCTCTCGAGGTAGTTTTCATGAAAGGACACGCACTGAACAGGTTTAACCCATACCGAGGCACCCACGATTTGAAAACTGCGCTTTAAGGTCACCACAACTTGTGTGCACGTGATCTTTAGCGCTCCCCCGCATGGGGCACTAGTTTCTTATGGTTTTTAGGCGAGCGTTTTGAAGTGATGCTAAAATGATCCCAATTAACTATGCTAGAATTAGTTATACGATACGTTAGAGCATTTATGATTCAACTTAGGGATTACCAAACACAAAGCTACAAATTACAGTAAAAAAGTCACAAACAAAAATTTTGCTGTCAGGGGTCCTTTAAGACATGGGGGTCTTGCACCACGGTCGCAGGATGACGAAAATTGCAGCTTTTACTCTGTTCTTATGCGAAATGCACAGCATTTATGTATTCATCAAGAAAATGAAAGTGTGTTGATGTAAAAGACATTTGTTTACCGTTTTCTTGATGCTTTCGATAATTCGGTTAATTCAGACATTCTTTCCGGTCCTGTGCAATCCGAATTAAGAATGACAAGTTGAATGAAAGAAGAAGAGGAAGATGTTATTTTAAACAGACGAAGAATGTCAAGGTTAAAGATAGAAGAAAAGGATGATGAAAAGGGAGCACGTGGCAACAGATTTTCTATGGGAGACAAAGCAAATTGCTTATTAGGTTATTTAATTTCATTTTATTTTTCATTCATACTGGCTTCGAAAAATCTATATATATATATATTTTTTTTTTTTTCTAGCCTTGAATATTAGTGTGAGTTTTTCCTCACATATCCTTTTTATAAACATATTTGAAATGTAAATCAATTTTATCTCAAAAATAAGGTGCCACCCGTTTCATGGCCGATCCCCGCAGTGGGTTGCGCCAGGTTGCCAAGGTCCAACCAACCAACCAACCAATCATGGAAAAGGGGTGCGTGCAGGGAAGAACATGGTGGCCGGGACGAGAGGACAACGGCTGCGGAACACCTCGCTGGGTCTTGCCTCAGCGAGCAGCTGTTCGCGGTTCTTGGGACTACCGCTGGCCTTGGTCTGGTGGCTGAGGTGTTTCAGGGTTTACGCTGCTGAGAGAGAGAATGTGAAGGCTGGCTCTCCCAGTCTGGGTCCCATGCAAGGAACATGGCTGGGCCTGTGCGGGCCAGCAGCACTGGTCAGCTTGGGAACGTGGGTGGAGCTCGACGACAGAGTGATGGCTTATCATGCTTGATGACCTATGAGCGATCACCGACAGACCGGGTAACTCAACGCCGGAACTGTAAGCGCTAAGACATGCTGAAAACGAGCGACATTAGACAGTTAGGCAGACGGCGCTGTGACATTTCTTTTTTCTTTGTGAGTGTACGTATTTGATAGTGTCAAGTTACAAGTAATGAAGTTCATGTTTGTTTGGAACCATTGTGTTCCAACCAGCGGTGTATGACTTGGCGCCGTACTTGTACAACGGAAAAAAGGTCGAGAAAGGGAGTCATGAGTAAGGGGCACGAGGCATGTGCCAAATGATGAAAAGTTTTGATGGTACGCAATGGTATGCGAGGAATGGAAAATTCCTCGATGGTGTGCACTTCTGCCAAGTCCACATACGCGACTGGTCAGAGGAGGGCTTGTGGCATGCGACCCAAGCCGTGATGAAAAACCCAAGGAGAGAGAATGGGCATTGTCTGTGGGGCAACGTTGGAAGAAGGTCGAAGAAGCCAGCATCTCACGGGTGACAATAGAGGCGGATGTCGAGTCCGGAGGTGCGACACCAAGAGTCCATGGTGTAGACGTCGATCTTGGCAGTGACCGGGTGAGACTGCCACGAAGTAACAGCATCCTCGTCACAGCGGGTCCTGGAGCATCTGCAACACTCCACCTTCGCTAGCAAATGGCTTGGCTCCGCAGTAGAGCCCCCGGGGTGCCCTGTCGTCACTTAAAGGGATACTGACACCATTTTACGAAGGTGAGTTTACTCTGCCATACAAATCTCCTGTAGTAAAACTCGTTCCTGGCCTAATGTGTTCGACATACTTGAAATTAAAAGGTTGCGCGAAAAAAAGACACGGTCACATGGGGGGGGGGGGGTTACAGGGACAAGCGCAAACTCCGTTTGAATCAGCGCGTTCTAAAGTGGTAAAACATGCTATTGTGATCATGTGCCTTGAGTCTTTTCTCAAAAAGTCATGTGATCACAAGATGCGTGACAGTCTTTAAGCACATATTGGCAGACTAGAGAAAGCAGGGTAACCTCGCTCGGCCGTTGTCGCAGTAGCCGAGTCCTTCTTATGAGAGCTTAAGGCACAAGAAAAGCAGCAGCAGCAGCCGACAGTGCACAGCGTGTGACATGGCCCAAAGTTCTGCTTTATGTGCACCGTGTGTCGCACTCCCTCAACAAAGTCACTTGGAAATATGGAGTTCCGATTGTTCTTTCAGACCTAAAGAAGCTGTCGGTCCTTTACTCCCACATTAGTGGGAAGAAAACAGCACCTTGCGACAAAAGGCACGCGAGGCCCTACGACAAATGCGCAGTCGGAGTTGTATAAAATTCCACTTAGCTGTGGAAAGGTCTACATAGGCCAGATGAGATGCTACACAAATGACAGAGCAAGGGAGTATCTGCAATATGTAAATAAAAATAAAAAAACTAATTTAACCGAGCATTGTAATACGTGCACGTGTGATCCTCGACTGAATGAGAGTCCCACTTATCCTTCCATAGAACTCCATGTATACACATCACTTATTGCGCAGCGCCCGAGATGAAAAAGACCGGTTGTAATATGGCCCAAATAAGCGAGGTAACGACTGCACTTCTCAACGGCGATACGCTGGCCATGGAGAGACAGCGATGAAGGCGTTAATAGTGACAGAAGCGGCATTTCGCTTTTTGGAGCAGAAGAAATGCGACTTAAGAGCAGCTCTAAGTGTTTTAGGAGCAGAAAAAATGCTAGCTTGGAGAAGCTATTGGTGTTTTCGGAGCAGATGCAAAATATTCCAAACGACTCCACGAGTTTAGGAGAACTTTTGTTGGGCAAGTTGATGAATGTTCATGATTGCACTTTGTCCCGTGTCCTATCTTGTGTATGTCCTCCTTTGCGCCTTAAAATTCAATTATGATCGATGAGTTTAAAGCATCATTTAAGCATCTAATATATAGTATTAATATGTATTATGAAACATAGTTCACATACAATAATATGTAAATTGCAAGAGACGAATATATAATTAAGAAGATGGATGGTCACTGACCACTAACATGAGCTATATGTTCAAGGTACCAGTACTTGAGGCAGAAACCATACCAAAGCGATAAAGCTGAAAACTAAATTGTAAAAGTAACCACTATCCAGGGGTGAGACGGCTGAAATCGATTTGGGAGCAGTTTTGGGAGCAGCAAAATTTCAATTTAGGAGCAGGAGAACCTTGTTTGGGAGCAGTTAGTGGCATTTATTATGTCGGTTTTGGAGCTTGTAAAAAACAAATTTGTAGCAACTTGGAGGAAGAAACGCACATTTTAATCGGCTTAGAATACACATAACGTTCAAAGAGCCTTTGGAGAACGCTTTTTTTTAACGTATTATTGCCAGGTATGAACTACACTACCTTTTTACAAACTACGCAATTTATATAACCCGGGTAACAACATATGAAATAGAAGAAAAAAGTTTTTTAACTAGGTTCACTTTACATTTGAAAATAAAAAAAGAATAAACATCACATTTTTCAAATAATAAAAAAATCTGATTGCACAAGAATTGTAGTCACATAGCAGTAGGTCTTTGAACGGTCAATGAACGATTCTTACTAGCACGCGATTGTGGCGACGCCTTCAAGGAAAGAACAAAAGCGGTATGGCGGCCACCGATGAACGCATGGGGGGGGGGGGGGTCACATATATTTACAACCACTCAGAGGCGATTACCACAGCACTATGGAAGCCTCCATTACAAAGGTGCGTAGAAGGACACGCTTGGGCGCGTTAACATGTTCTGCGAACGTATCCCTGGTGCTGCTTCTAAAGTTACCGTATTTACTCGATTCTACCGCACCCTCGATTGTAACGCGCACCCGTTTTCCGCGACCAAAAAAAAAAAAGTACAACATCGATTCTAACGCGCACCCATTTTTCGTGAGAGAAATGAACAAAAGAAGTCCGTAGGAGTCCACCTTCGCATATTCAGAAGAACAAGTATTTGGCTTTTAAAGAACTAAAGTTTCAAAAAAAGAAAACACAAAGTCAAACGGCGGGCCTTGCCGCTGAAACTGTAACCACTACGGCGGCGATACGAGTCGCATAATGGATCAGTCTTCGTCGCTGTCGGACAACTCATTGTCGCTGTCAACGCTCTTCGATTTCGGCAAACCGGCCCTGCTTTTGTCCACAGAAACTTTTTCGTGAAGCTTTGCTGTAAAACAATCTTCTGCTTCTGTTTGCGCCAGTCTCGCACGCATGTTTCGGCAACTCCGAACGACCGCGATGCGGCCCGATTTCCGTCCGTCTCTGCACATGTAATAACTTTTCTTTGAAATGCGACATCGTGGTGCACTCATCGAGTACTTGGAGTGGGCACTTCCATGCCACCGATGCGAATGTAGAACGGGATGACAAACTCCTCAGCACACGTACGAACTGAAACAATGACAGAAATGGCCGAGGCGCGTAGGAGGCGGCCATTTTGAAATGCCGATGGCAATACCATAACCGAGTTTCTTTTTTTTTTTTTCGGTACTCGATTCTAACGCGCATGCGATTTTTCGACTCGTTTTGCCGAAAAAAAGGTGCGCGTTAGATTCGAGTAAATATGGTACGTTTTCCCACGCTGAAACTGATGCAGGCTTGAAAATTATTGCTTGAGGGGCCGTTTCGGCGCAGTTCGGCGCAATTCTTGCAATTTTTATGCTTTCGGAGCAGCTTGGCGCAGGAAAACGGAATCGTATCAAAAATGCGCAATATGCGCAGCTGTCTCACCCGTGACTATCACGCAAAACTGTCGCCAAAGTAGCGGTTTATATTCCGTATGAGATCAAAGCAATCTGTTATTTTCATATTTCACCAAAATAACCTGCATTGACAGTCGCAAAAAAAAAGGAACGGCTAAATGAGCTATGCACTTAAAATAAGTGAGCTCAACCCTGATAACGCTATAAATGTAATCAGTCACACATCACAGTTGTCACAGCAGCAGATGGTAATCAGTACGATATCAAACTAATCTCACACATTTCACCAAAATAGGCTGGTTGTAAATGTAATCAGTCACACATCACAGTTGTCACAGCAGCAGATAGTAATCAGTACGATATCAAACTAATCTCACACATTTCACCAAAATAGACTGGTTGTCAGGTACAAATATACAGCTAAATCAAATATATATCGACAATGCCAGTACTTCTCGCATTGCCAGTGTGATAGTGTGCAGCTAGTACACAAGCTGTATACAGTATAACCTCGTCACAACGGATCTGTTTACAACAGACATTCGGATATTACATACCAATTTGCGGCGTTATGCCGACCTCCGTATTTGTTCCATTGATTGAGCTTCGTTTACAACGGATTCTGGTACAACGGATATTCGGATATAATTGACTAAAATGTCAGGCCAGCAAGGTGGTCAGGACTCCATTAGAGCGGACTTTTCAACCACGGACCTACCAAATTCAATAACTTCCGACTTCAAACATCGCTTAGCATACTTTTGGGACGGGAACAGCGCGCCGCGGATATCGACATACCGATTTAAGAACGAAGGCCGCCGATCTGTCAATGATCAGCTATGCCTAGCTGTAGCGACAAAAGATCGGTGCACAGCGTGCTTGGTGTTGCGTTTTGGGATGCTGACGCGCGAAATTGCTAGCCGCTGCCAGCGCTTTTCCGAGCGGTCGCTGCACGGTGAGCATGGCCGGGGGGGTCCGCTGCCAATGCGCAAAATGCCCATCGGCAGTTCTTATAAGCCAGCGGGTGATGCGATTCGTTGCTTGCGACGAAGGACATTGCGGCTTCTTCACTTTCACATGTCCGCTAGCGCGATGTTCATGTCCGCAAAGTCCGGATTTGTCTCGTACATCGGCACCGTGGGAAGAGTTAGACCTAGCCACGACACCGAGTAGAAAGCTCAGTTGCGATGTGTGTGGCCGCGGTGCCCGATGTTTCAAAGTACGTCATGCTCGATTGCGAGTACAAAGAGTTGTCCCGTGGTGGTCTTCGTCATAAGCTCCGAAGTGCTGATAAGAAGAACGTCTAACAGCGGGTCCAACGAGTCAACGCTATTACAGTCGCACGCCTTACAGTCGCACGCACTGCGCTGCGGTATCGTAATCTGATGATTGAGCTTCCGTTTGCTGCTGCCAAACTAAAGCATTCTAAATTATCGTCGACCCGTGAACACAGAACGAGTGCAAACGCGTCACTAAGTAGCGCAATTTTCGACAGCCACGACCTCGCGACGCACAAGCAGCAGGCGACGATCCCAAAGCGAGCATCATGGCAGAAGCAGCCAATCGGAGGCCTTGAATTGAACTTGAAACGTGCTTTTTGTACGCCTGTCACTGAATGGAGGAGGAAGCTGAAACGGAGAACTTGAACACAGAGAAATGCTCTTTATGACGAGCCCAAAATGGTGGCGCCCGGTTGTGCCGTTGCCGAGCTATAGTTTTGAAAAACACTTTCTTCTTTTTTTTTGCTATTTCCGCAATTTTCGCCAAGTTGGCAGATGCAAAACAAATTTTTATAGCACTTCTAAGTAGTTTTCAGTGAAGATATTTTGGAATCAGATAGAAAATGGGCTACCGAAACTGAAAATGCGATTTTCCAAAAACCATATTTTTTTTTTGGTCCCCCGTTAAAAATAAGACCATGTTTGTGAGTCGTAATTCTCTCCGGTTATAACAGACCCATTTCGCGTTTACATAAAAGTCTGTTGTAACAGTACTTGGATTTTACATACTCCCTTTACAACAGACCAAGATCCTCTTCACTATGAAGGTCTGTTGTAATGAGGTTATACTGTACCAGGAAGGGTTGTCTAGGTGCCGAAGAAGCCTTTGCTCGTGCCGCTTGCCACACGTTCTGTGCGTGCTCCGCACCGGACGGGTGTCCTTGTCCATGTCAAGTGCACGATATCACTGTTCAGCTTTTTTTATTTTTTGATCTCGAAAATAGTGCCATACAAGCTCCTCTTTATCTGTTTTCTGTTACTGGCCCATTGCACGTGTAGCTGCTCCCTCGCACCAACTGCGCCAGAATGTCTGGGAACATTCGAGATTATTTTTAGGAGCATCTGATAGGCTTGAGCACACATACGCGAACAGCCGAGTTTATTCTCGAATTAGCTCGGCCACCAGCGATAAGCCTCGAATGTTTGATGCCACGTGCATAAATGCAGACGCGCCTTGCCGCTATAAGTCTACAGCGTGTATTGCTTGTAGTTTGACTTTCTGTTTCCCGACCACAAGTTGGGCCAAATAAAGTGTGTCATCTTGGACACGCGACGGTCGACGCTCTACTTGCCGCTATAAGTCTACAGCGTGTATTGCTTATAGTTTGACTTTCTGTTTCCCAACCACAAGTTGGCCCAAGTAAAGAATGTCATCTTGGACACGCCGACTACTTCCTTCGTCAGCGTCATGACCCCGTGACAATACAGTTGAACCCCTTTATAAGAGACACGCACCGGAGAGCAGTTCTTGTCCCTCATGGGAGAAGTCTCTTATAAGCAGGGTACCATGTTCTCATTTTCTGACCAAGCCCTCTTTCTACGTAGGCACACAGGCATCTCTTATACCCAACTGTCCCTAAACTGTAGTTACATCATCGTAGAGTGCATCATCGTAGAGCGCGTGTACGAGCTCTATTCCACCATCAGTGAAGGCAGTGTTCCACAAGTGTAAAGGCTTTGCGAGGCGGGCTTTCACCTTTGCCACTAGCAGTGCACTTGCCAGCTTGGTAGGCTTACGCAGGATAGTTGTTGCGGCTGTTCTCTCGACCGCGAACCCTAACTTAATTTCACGCATGCTGCCCTTGGTTGATTATTATACCGTATGGTGAAGTAGCACACTTTTGACGGGGACAAAGGGGACAAGAAGGACACAACACTCACTACCTTTCTTCTCCCCTTTGTCCCGGTCAAAAGTGCACTACTTCACCATACAGTATAATGATCAGTCACTGACTAGCCCAGCTCTCATTGCATTCAGGAGCACTAAATTTCTAATACTTTGAACTCATGAATACTGAATTCACGTTAGATTCAGTAATGTGTAAAATGTAGGGGTGTGCGAATATTCGAAATTTCGAATATTTTTCTTATAGTGTTTGCTATTCGATTCGATTCACACTGGAATTTTACTATTCAAACTTCCCAAAAACAAATACAGTCAACGTCCGACTGAAAGTGACCCCTTCAGATTTTCAATATGCTTCACCTCATTACGCTCTCGTATTGCGGCAAAGCTGCCTTTCAAGCTCCGTTACGGTCGAATTTAGCCAAAAGACAGTCAACGTCAGATTGGAAGTGGTCCCTAGATTTTCAATATGCTTCACCTCATCACACACCCGTATTGCGGCAAAGCTACCTTTCAAGCTCCGTTACGGTCGAGCTTGGCCAAAAGACAGTCAACGTCCGATTGGGAGTGGTCCCTAGATTTTCAATACGCTTCACCTCATCACAACCCAATTGCGGCAAAGCTGCCTTTCAAGCTGCCTTTCATAGCAAATGTATTAACACTTTCGTGACCGCGCCTATTCCCATCGATAGTATGTTATCGATGACTTCAAGATCAAGTTTTGGCACTCTCTGAGCGGTTCTGGACAGCTAACGCAATACAAGGCGTAAAATAACATGTTTTTTATCACTTTTGTTTGCGAGTTTGTTTTTTCCACCGCGGGGAGATTTTTAAACTCGTTCACAGTCGGGTAGGTGAGCGCTCGTTGTTTCGGACTTCGCGTCGACGCCGCTCGCAGTGCTCCACAGAAACGGCGAATTTCGACGGATTCTGATTAATATGAGTGGTAATCTCTGGATGATGGTAGCACCACAGACACAGAAGACGACTTCGATTCGCCAGGCTTCAGTACGGACGGTGAAAGTGCGTCAAACCTCCCCGGAACATCAGCAGCTATCCGCCGTAAGTTTCGTCTTCTCCTCGGGTCGTTTTATCGCTGCTGCGCGTCGATGTAAACGTGTCCGGTGTGTTCTAAAAATAACAGCTATTATCTGCAAGGTGTTAACTTCGTTCGGGCGGGAGCATTTGGCGCCGGTTGCAGAAAGAGCGCAGTTCTCTGCGCGAAGACGGCGAGGAGCACACTTTGGCCCAACGCTCCGGTGTGCTGCGCGGCAGCATCTTCGTATTGTTTTTTACCGCAGAAGTCGTCAGAGAGATATGCAACCACACAGATAAGTATGCGTGGATGCATACTTTCGAAAAGCCCGCATACAGTGAGAGGGACAGATCTATGGAGGGAGGTTACTGAAGAGAAGATGAGCAAGTTCGATTCACTCCATGTGTTCATGGTAATCGTTGTAGTCCAGCTCTTGCATTGGTGTTGGTGTCGACGACACATATTTCCAGGCCTTCGTCCATCGTCAGTGATGCCACGGAAAAGGTTCAAGGCTTTCCGAGTGTCTCTGATCTGAAGAAGACGACCGTCGCATCCCACGAGAATCTTCACCCCGTGTCTTCTCTATTGCAACACATGAATGATTTTTCTACGCTATCTTTTAACCCCGTCGGAACCTTTCAGTGGATGAGAAAATGGTGAAATGTGAAGGTCGGTATGGTATTCGGCAGTATATGAGCGAGAAAGAGGTCGAATGAGGGTACAGTTATGGATTTTTGCAGATTTGGAACAAACTACACTGTTCATTTCAACAAATACACAGGAAAATTGAAAAATACCAGAACTGCAAACTATGCTAGGAAAGTTGAACAGAAATAAAAATTTTTTTCCCGAAACATGCGCCGCCAGCCTTTGTTTCACCACGTCGAGAACCTGCATCGCGCGGTGGCATGATGGGCACTAGTGCCTATATTCTTGTATTTATGTAAATAATCTGTGCACTTACAGAGCTTATATTTCCACTATTATTCTACGAGGACTTTGCGTTCAAAACGTATATTTCGATTTTTTAAAATTTTGAACCATTGCAGAGTAGCATTGATGTTTTTATGAATCCTTCTTTCTTTCTGATGCATTTTTCTTTGTTTGATAATTTTTTTATTGAATTCGAAATAAATTCATTGTTTGGAATTAATACTGTTGGAAAGACTAATTCTTCCTCTATCATTTGATACCCTACACGTTAGCATTAATTATATTCTGTGGCAGGAAAAAAATATTTCCTGGACTAGCCAAAAACAACCAATTTTTCCGCGGTCACAAAAGTGTTAACTCAAGAAAATGCTGGTTCCAACATGGAGATAAAAGATGTGGCAGAGGTGGGGGCTCAATTAATGTTGTTTTGGACCTGAAATTTGGGCAGGAAGTCCGAAAAATCGGACGCCGAAGCTTTTTAGCATCCGAAATTTCAGATGTTCTTATATATCAACGTCTACGAGGCAGATTTGATACCCCGGACTTGAAGGGAGCACACCCTTGTCTGCCACATCAGTTGGACTTCCACAGAAGTTGAAAGAGGAGGAGAGGCTGAGGAAATGGCATCTTCGCCTATCACACGTAAAGTGTTGTCGGCAACACTTTGGTTGCACCAAATCATGTACATAAATACGATTCGGCCTCTACATTGCCTCATTCTTGATAAGACAACTATGAAACACCACCCCGCCAGCGCTTCATCAACCTAGCAAAAAGAAACACTTTCATGTTGCTATCTCATGAGAACAGTATTCAAAAAATGTTTGAGAAATATTCTAAAATTATTCGAAAATTATTCGATTCGATTCGCACTCAATCTTTATTATTCGAATTCGCTTCGCACCCAAAATTTTGCTATTCGCACAGCTCTAGTAAAATGCAATGTAGAAGAAATGGCACTGAACACCCACTGGATAACTGTTCCCGCCTTCCAGTCAGCAGGTGGCCAAGCCAAGCCACAGACAGGTAGCGACGCAAGCTCTCGTCCTCAATGCGACGAGTGTTGTGTGGCTGAGACAATAAACGCTCAGCCAACTTCTGCAGCGTGGGAGGCTGCAGAACCGCCAGAAGCGGGTCCCAGCGGTCAGCAAGAAGACGTGGAAGCCGGCAGGGCGAACCATCCATTGACGAAGGCAGAGACAGCCCTGCAGCAGGGAAAGACAATAGCATTCTCGGCAGTGCAGCTTCATAAAGGAGCTTTCATGGTAGTACTGTGGAAATAAAAAAAAAAGAAACTGGCAAATACAGTGAACTCCCGTTAAGACGAACTGGGTTAAGACGGATTCTCGCTTACGCCGAACAACACAGGAGCGTTTCTTTGGTTTCCCATAGAATCAATGCAAAAAAAATTCGCTTAAAACGAACTGCCTAACTGTACTCTTCTGTTAAGGCGAACTTTTGCGGTGACCGACAACGTTGGCGACCGAGAAAAAGCAAAAAAGCAAAAAAAAAGCGCATCCTGGAGCAATGTAGCGAAGCAAATCGCAACACGGAGGGCGTGAGATAAACGAAAAAGAAAGGTCAGCGGATGGTATCCCCCCACCCACAGGCTGGGGGAGGTGCGGGCTTTATCAGCAAAGAAAGCAACAAAAAGGGTAGGGGGATGTACAACTGGGACCCCCAAGCCATTGCGTCCTTTTGTATCCCCGCCTTCCATTCTTCGGTTTCCCAGCTGGAGTACAAAGGAGAAACAACAGCTTGGGGCCCCTCCGCCCTGGTCAGAGGGGCAAACGCAAGGAGCAAACGAAAAGAGAGTGGGCGAAAAAAAAAAAAAAATGAAAGCAACAACGGGAACAAAAGTTGTGCATTATGTTCGAGTACGAAACCAAAACCACGCTTGCGGCCCGTCGGAGGGGTAAGTGCATCGTCATCACCATCACACAATGGCTGCCGAGCACGTTTTGTGGCCAGTTCGCGTTGGTTCGCGTAAGACCTGTGCGCGTTGTATCTGTTACCAGTGAAGTGCAAATTGTGATGAGCCATTTGGATTATGGAAGTGCACGACAAAGGAAGGCTATTTTGTACACAGCATATATGCATGTAGCTGCATCGTGTCTTTTTCGTGTGCGCGAGGCTTGTGACCGTGAGTAGCGCGATGGGATATCTTCAGCCACACGTCGATCGGGAAAAATAACTATGGGACGATACGGGACGAAAACGGGAAAATATCCAGACCTCTAAGAAAACCTTGCACACTTTCTTAAGCAACTCAGACTTTGTCAAGGCAACAGCACGCGACTGAGGCATATCCAGAAGTGGTCTTAGATACATCATAGAAGCAGCGCAAAAAGACGTAGACGAAGAATAAACAAGCACACAGGACCAGCGCTGACTCGCAACTGAAAAAATTTATTTTCTTCGATGTTCTTTCCAAATAAATTTTTTCAGTTGCGAGTCAGCGCTCGTCCTGTGTGCTTGTTTATTCTTAGTCTACGTCTCTTTGCGCTGCTTCTATAATGCATACGTACCAACTAGCCCAACTTTCTATCCTGCTGCAGTGATCTTAGAGCCAGCAAAACAGGCTCGCAAGAAGAAGAGGAACTGCCAGGGCAAAATTTACATTCTTTGAAGGAAAATCGTGCTTCTCCCTATATTTTTGTTTTTTGTAATCATCAACATAGGAGTGCACTACAGTTTTATTATTAAAATGTGGTAGCAATGTCTTCATGAGAACGTTTGTTTGTGAACCCGCGAAATCAGGTGATCTTAAGATTCGTGTAAATACAGCTGAACCCGTTTATAACGAACTCGAAAGTGTCGCGAAAAGTGGTCGTTATATCAGTAGTTCGTTGTATATGGACTCGCCTTTAAAACGTGCGCTTAGCGGCCAAGCCTTTTTTTTTTTTCTTTGCACTTTTATTAAAGCGCTAACAACCCCTTCGGTGACAAACTAAGCCTTTTCGCATCGTGAAGCGACGCCCGCTGCGTGCTCACGAGTGAATTAACCGCCTTTGCAATGAGCTGACACCATTTCACCGAAGCGCAGTACCGCGACGTGGAGCCGATCATCCCTGGCTAGTTGCGTGCAGCGCGTCGCCTACTCGGCTCGCGGAGTCACTGCCGGGCCGCTTGCTGCTGTATGCTGTATGCGTGCGTTTGTACGTTCTTTGTGCTTGCTTCACTCCGGACCGTGCACGTGTGTGGCGACTAGCCTCTTCGTTCAATGCGGCGAAAACAAGCATTTTGCAAGCAACACGCACTCGACGTCTCCGCGATGCTCTCACGGCCCTGCACGACGATGCGCGGCGCACTTGAGTTGTCACGTAGTCAAACACGCAGTATATGCTCGCTGTCAGTACATCGACGTTCCTCTGTGCCCGCGCCGCTCAACAACAGCGAGCTACTTTCGTTTCTACAAAGCGATGCGCACTTGCGGTCTCGCACGACGCAGCGGCGGCAAACTTGCGAACGGCAGGCAGCATGGCGCGCTCGTACCGCCGTCAATCCGCAGTGTACGGCGTACGCCACACGCGCAGCCGAGCGGATATCTACAGATGACTGTGATAAGGTTGTCGGCTATAAGTCATAATGGCACGTTCATCGGCGGCCGCCACCTCGCCTTCGCTCTTTTCTGATACTTATCCGCGAAAGCATCGCCGCAATCGCGCGGCAGTCGTAATCACCGATCGACCGGTCTCTGCCGTTACCGAAAAGACGGACAACCTCTTGCGGCACATTGTGGCGTCGACAAGTTTAGGGACGCAGTGAACCTTTTTGCGATGGAAAGTTATCGCGGTTATCAATTCTTGCATTTATGCCTTCTTGCGTTCCAAGGCATTGTTTGGTTCATCGCAGGCGGTCGTAGCTGCAGAGAACGGCGTCAGGATAGGGTACCGTGCGAAAGCTGACCGCAAGGCTTCATGCTGCCTACTATTTTTTTTCTTCCTCACTGCCATTCTGCCACTGAAGAAACGCCTGGAAAGTGAGCGACCTCGCTCGCATCGTCCCAAATCTGCGTGCGGTGCTCGCCGATCTGGGATATCTTAGTCGCAAGTTAACTGGAGCGGGGCACGCGCGAGCGCGCTCCCCTGTCACGCTTTAGAAGGAATGTTTTAACTTTTTTTCGCTTCGTATGCGCCATATTTTTACCGCGACCGTGTCTGAAGTGTTCGCTGAAAAAGTAGGAGGCTTTGAAAAATGTTCGCTATATGTGGACGCAGCATCAATGGTTAGCATAGGAAAATCGTAAGTGCACCGAAATATGGTCGTTATAACCGATAGATCGTTATATGTGGGATCGTTATAAGTGGGTTCGACTGTACTCTACTTGAAGGCATAATTTTTTTCAAGCCGAGCTAAATAAATTCTTTCACTTGTCTTTTTGCCCCTGTTCTAAGTCTACACCATTCAATGTTTCCAAGTAACATACTTGGATGCAGTTGGCATGTTAGCATGTCTTTTAGGGGGCACTTCTGATAAGCCGAACTCCTGATAAGACGAACAGATGACCGCGGTCCCTTCGAGTTCGTCTTAACGGGAGTCTACTGTAGTTCCAACTGCGCCAAGCTTGCCGTGAGGAGCCAATCGATTCAACACTGCCAGCAAACTGCCACTTCAGCATCGCCCGGATTTTTTACTACGCCACCGTTCTGTGCAATCACGCTACCCAAGCTGCACATTCCGAGTTTCTTGTTGCCAGCAGGAAGGCTTCTGGGGCCAATTCCAGACACGCATTCATGGCGAGCCAAGTTTAAGTATTTGCTGATATACCTGACAAAGTCGGTGAACTATAATGACATGTTGCAGCATGGGTGTGTCCCAAATCTACAGCCACTTGAGTCATCATGAGAGTCTATGAAGCCAACCATATCGCTGTACGTGGGATTGGTACGGTGCGAGTGCAGTTCAAAGATTTTGACGGCGAACAGCGCCTTGTCATTGTCAAGGGGAAGCGCCCAAGTCTTCTCGGACTTGATTTGTTTCCGCCACTCAGGATTGATATTACAGGAGTGCAACACAATGACCAACTGCCATCATCACTTGACAGCACATTCAAAGACCTTGTCTCTGTGTTTGATGGGACATTGGGCTATTACATGAGACCGCCTGTGCATTTTGCACTTAACCCCGAGGTTGTGCCCATCCGCCTGAAGGCAAGAAGGTTGCCTTTTGCACATCGACCAAAAATCGACGCTGAACTCGACAAACTGGTACAACAAGAAATCCTGGAGCCAATTGATCACGCTCGGTGGGAAACCCCCATTGTTACGCCACTGAAGGCAAATGGGGACGTCCGCATCTGTGCATACTATAAGTGCACGATGAACAATGCCTTGCAGCAGCACTCATATCTCATGCCAGCGGTCAGCCACCTGCTGGCATTCCTCTCTGGCGGAGCAGCTTTTGCAAAGCTAGACTTGCCACAGGACTACCAGCAGCTGCCAGTGACTGATGAATCTGAAGACGCACAGACCATTGCGACTCATCAGGGTGCTTTTCGTTTTCGCTGATTACAATTCGGGATCAGCGTTGCACCTGGCATTTTCCAGAGTTTAATGGAGAACCTCCTGAGTGGACTACCAGGTGTCATTCCATGTCCGCAGTCCCTGCCCGCGGCAAGCTATCTTTTCGTCCACTTTTTTTTCTTCACATTTACATTACATATACTACTAATAACGTCCCCTATACTTTCCTTGGCATTATTGTCTGTTAGCGCTCATTAATATTGTGTGTAACAAAGAAAAACGAGCCTTAAAATTTCCACTTCTTTCCTTCATTCATAGCGAGGGTCTCGTTCTGGCAGACTTGATGCTTTCAGGTAGTATGCGAGGGTATTGGTCAGCTGCCAGCTCGTAATAAGTACACGTGCGTCGTGACGCCAACAGGCAGAAAAAGAGTGTTTCACACTCGCCGTCATGGCTACTGGCGGCGCTGACTGACGCTCCCACGTTTAAATACACATATATACCCCATAAAGTGGACGGGGGGATGGCCGCCGCGGTAGCTCAGTTGCTAGAGCATCGGACGTGTTATTCGATGGTCGCAGGTTCGGTCCCTGCCCGCGGCAAGCTATCTTTTCGTCCACTTTTTTTTCTTCACATTTACATTACATTTACTACTAACAACGTCCCCTATACTTTCCTTGGCATTATTGTCTGTTAGTGCTCATTAATATTGTGTATAACAAAGAAAAACGAGCCCTTAAAATTTCCACTTCTTTCCTTCATTCATAGCGAGGGTCTCGTTCTGGCAGACTTGATGCTTTCAGGTAGTATGCGAGGGATTATTGGTCAGCTGCCAGCTCGTAATAAGTTCACGTGCATTGTGACGCCAACAGGCGGAAAAAGAGTGTTCCACACTCGCCGTCATGGCTACTGGCGGTGCTGACTGACGCTCCCACGTTTAAATACACATATCTACTCCACAAAGTGGACGGGGGGATGGCCGCCGCGGTAGCTCAGTTGGTAGAGCATCGGACGCGTTATTCAAAGGTCGCAGGTTCGGTCCCTGCCCGCGGCAAGCTATCTTTTCGTCCACTTTTCTTTCTTCACATTTACATTACATTTACTACTAATAACGTCTCCTATACTTTCCTTGGTATTATTGTCTGTTAATGCTCATTATCATGCATTACTGTCACACGAGGCAGCTATCGCGGAACCCCTGCACTGGTTGTTCAATAAGAAGGTGCTCCGGGTGTGGGAAGACCCACAACAGATAGCGTTCGACCATGTGAAGCAACTACTGGTGTCAAACCAGGTGCCAACAAATTGTCATGGGCAGAGTAGATGGCAGAGAATGACGACAACTAAGTGCTGTACGCTTTTGGCTATCAAATACAGTCGAACACGGATATATCGAACCCACATATATCGAATTTTCGGCTATATCGAACTCGCAAATTATCCCCTTGAAAATCCTTTGTAAAAGTATAGAAATTCGCAGGTTTATATCGAACAGTATTTTTATCCGCCATCGGATATATTGAACGCCGCGCAAGCTGGAAGGTGCGCTTCGGCACTCACTGCGCACCGCGACCTTTGCCACCTTCGCGGCACTGCGCCTCCGCCGACACCCAAAACGCTCGAAAAACAGGAGGGCGAGAGGGCTCGGACTGCACTCCTGTTGAGCGCGTTCTCTAACTTGTGGAACGGCTTTTTTATTCTCTCTCTCTCTCTCTTTTTCTCCAACACTCTCCGCGTTACCGTCGGCTCGGACAGCAGGAATGAAGGAGCCGGCGGCCTCCTCTTTTCGCCTTTTCTCTTTTTTTGTTGCTGTTTTGTGAGTTTTGATCAGTACACCACAGCCCGCGCCTTTTGTATTTTCTCAGCCAACCACAGCTCGTGCCTTTCGTACATCGTTGCTGCCCTCGCAGGTAGCCCGGGTAGCTATCGCCGCCATCACGACTGATTGCGAGCGCTTTGTTGGCGGAGTTCACTTCCGTGATTTGTCACATACCACCGCATTCCTCTTTTGCGTGCGTGCTGTGCAAAGGCACTGTGGACTTCTTCAATTTTCTACTTCTCGTGTAGCAATGGCCAGCGTCAAGAAGCGCAAGAACACAGTGGCCAACTACTTCCGGAAGGCAGGCTCTGTGACGGCGGAACTTGCGGAAACCGGTGAAGACGGCGACGAAGAGCGCATAGACGACGCGTTTCGCAAGTTGTCATCCCTCTTCCCGGCTGCCGTTCCACCCGAAGTATCTGCGGACGATTTCGTGGAAGCGGACTGCAATGTTCAGGCTGTTGCGAGCCTCGCTGACGACGACATTGTAGCTGCGGTTGCAGGGACACAGGATGCCCAGGCCGACAGCTCAAGTGGCGACAAAGATCGTCCGGACGAGGCGGCGGCTACACGCGCGTACTCCACCGCTGAAGTGGCGGCAGCGTATGGCTTGATTTGCCGTTGCGGCGACATGGAGGCAACCGGGCTGTCGCACCTGGACAGCCTCAATAAGACCGAGGCCAGCATCTTCAACTTTCTTTCGAAGACGAAGCAGCAGGCCAAGATAAGCAATTTTTTTTCACGCAAATAAAACATTCCGTTGCATCATGTGTGCAGAATTAGTTGTCATTCTTGAATGTGCCGATTGTAGGCAATCATCCGCTACTTGTAAGGTCTCGGGGCCTGTATTTTTGTATATCGAATTTTCCATATATACAGTCGAACCCGTTTATAACGAACTCGAAAGTGTCACGAAAAGTGGTCGATACATCAGTAGTTCGTTGTATATGGACTCGCCCTTAAAGGAGTACTGACACGAACTTTGAATATTTTCGGATTTTTGTTGTAAATAAAAGCACTGGTGTCGAGAACCCTAAAGAGAGTATTCTGGTGCTTCGAAACGCATGGAATATATTTTTAATACTGCTTTCTTAAAAGCCCACTTTCGGTTTCGATTTCGAAGGGGTGGCTTCACACTGACGTATCATGTCAGCTTCAGTCACGTGGGGACAGAAACTCTTGACGTACCAATGCAGCTCTGTCGTCTGCTGTCAGTCGCACGTTGCGCACGCGAACAACGATGGACGAAATGTCGACCAGCGACTCCGACAGCGATTTCGGCCATTTCGGCCGCATGCAAGAAGCTGAGCTCGCAAACCCGGCTAACCACTTCGCGTTCGACCCGTTGGCAAGTTCGTCGGAAGAAGAATCGCACGACAGCACCGACAACTCTTTGCAAGGAGCCTTGCGAATAGGGAACGTTGAATGGTAAGATCCCTTTATTATGATCAGCGCCTTAGGGAATATTTCACGGGTGAGGAGAAACATTTATTGTGCATGGGGTATCGATTCGCGCGCAGCGAGGGAGTGTGTAGTAATTACTTCGTAGCCTCCGCATTATTTGGCAGCGTTATTCATGCCGCGCAAGTGCACATGTCACGCTTGATTGAGGCCATGATTAGTGCTGCTATCAAAAATGGCGAAGCACAGGCACGCTCCTGCACGAGAAAATCATGGGATATGATGCAGCGAGCACGAATACAGCGCTAGTAATATTATAGCGCAATTTTTGTGGCACGCACGTTTTACGTGCGTCTACGTGCCACACAACGTACGTGCCCCGCACGTTTTCAACAGCCTAAGTGCAACGGCGTTTTTGCGTTTCGCCTGCAAAGTAATGCGGCTTCCGCGCCCGGGATACTAGTTCACTGTACCCGGGATCTGAACCTGCGATCTCGCGCTTAGGACAACGCGCCTAGGCCGACTGACCGCACCGCGGCTTATTCCCTATGGCAAAAAGAAAGATAATAACAATCAAAGAAATTAAGAAATCAAACAAGCATTATTCCGTGCTGTCAGCTGTCTCTTCGAAGATGAGTTCTGCGATCGTACGTATGCCACTTTTTCAGCCGGATTTATATACATATGTCCAAAACATGCAGCTAGGCTTGCAGTTACTCCGCGGGTTGTCCGAAACGCTTATGCACGAGTACTTAGTAGTGAACGAGCGACAAGACGCATGGCTACAAGATAAAATGCGACGACACAGCCCGACTATGCATTTCTTTTTTTCGTACTGGCTATGTCATTATTACGCCCTAGGCAGGACTTACTGATACAGAACCGATGGCAAAAAAGAATACCGTGCGACATAACAACGGTTTATCTGATCAAGATGAAAGTAAAGTGTACAGAAATACTAAAAGCCACCCCCCCCCCCCACACAAATGGCCGAGGTGGAAATGACTGCAGAAAAATAAGTGCAGGTAGAGGAAAAAAAGAAAGACAGCGACACCATCATTGCCTCTGAGGCTCTCGTATTCAAAACAAAGTGCCAAGTACAGTGGTTGATGGTAATATTGATAATGCTAAAATAATTACTACAGGTGCCAGTGTGGAAGCTGTCAAGCAATGGAGACAGAAGTTGAATCCTTATGCTGCCATGAAATTCAGAAAGTGCACGCTCTTATGCCAGAAAATGAGCAGTGCATTACTGCCCATCAAACTTTCCAGCGGGGATGCTTGGACGTCAATGTCCTGCAAATAGCCTATTATGCACTCATGGAGGATCGTCCAGGCATCGTTGCAGCCCCAGAAATTCACAGGTAACAGCACATCTTGCCATTTTATTTATAAACAGCAAAGGTCCACACAGTCTGTTCTCGAAACATCGCATAACATTGTGTCATCAGTCCACCACATTTACCATATCTATATTTTGGTACCACAAGAGGAGAGAAAAGCAATAGCAACCAATATGAACATATGACATTTTTTTTCATCCTGTATACTTTTTCAATATTCCACAGTAATTAAAAGCTAGTATGCATTGTGGTGAAACTTCCATGCAATGGTAACATAGTAACAGTTTGATTCAACTTGATGAAAAGACAAGTTTGGCGTGAAAACGTTTTTTTTTTTATATACAAGGAGTTACAATTGAAGTGTGTTGGCACCACAGTACCCCAGATTAAAAATATAACTGCACATATACACATGACAGCTGCTTGTTAGGCAGCTGCAGTGCTGGCCTAGTTGCATATCCTCAATGGTGCATGATGCTTACGTTTCAGGCGTTACAGGTACACTGCGTACCGACAGTTTGTGCGATGGGTGTGGCACCGTCTCGGCCGAAGGAAAAGAACAGTGCTACCAAGCTGTGTTGTAGCAGCAGTGCGGGACGCTTTCCCTTCCGAAAGCTACACTGGCTTCAAGTACCCTGAATATTAACTGGATAAAATGTTTATAGAGTACTCGAACAAATTCTTTGACCTGATTTTCACACAGTGTTATTACTTTTCCAAAGACCACAGTAACATGCATTGAGTGCACAATTTGTCATGTAATGTGTGAGACAATCAAGCACTGATGTCCACCATACACAAGCATTTAATGAAAGACCTTGATGCTTTCAGCATGAGGAGCACACACAATACAGATATACTGTTGTGGGAAACAGAGAATAATTACACCAGAGGACAGCATCACAATAGACTCATAAAATATATTTATACAAGAACTAGCATGACATGATAATCATTTTTCTGAGCTCATATGACATATTTCTCTTCCCAAACAAACTGAATTAGTATGAGTGGCCCGACTATGCATCCATGGCAGTCGCATTTCAATGGAGGTGAAAATGCTAGACGCCAGTGTACTTAAATTTAGGTGCTTGTGAAAGAACACCACATGGTTGAAATTTCTGGCGTGCATAACAATCTTGTCGTGGTTATGGCCCATGAAACCACAGACATTACTGTTATTACTATTAAGCATTCATTGGTGTGTGAAGACTTTGTTCAAGATTTGCTTTTCCTGAAGCTCTAATTTCATGCGATCACATTTTAAAACACAACATCAGGTGAACTGCATTCAAACTGCAATCTGGACAGAGAATTGTGCTTGAAAGCAATTGTAAAAAAGTAAGCAAGTCATAAAAATGCCAGTATTTTAAGGTGTGCAAAAGAGCCATACATGTGTGTCAGCTCAGAATATGCTTGCAAAACACGGAAATTTAGTTTCATATCTGACGTATTTGTTATTCACAATGTCAACAGCTGGAGCACAAAGCACCTGATAAAAAACAAGAAAACTGCTTACCAGCACCCGTGAAATGTAACAGATTTCAGGCCGAGAATATTGCTATTCTCATCTGAAGAATACCAATGGGAAAATGGTGAACTTTTTTGTTTGTAGTGCTGATTGAAGATTTTTTATTTGTACAGCATAATATTTCGACCATGCTTGCTTGTTTCATCCTAGCAACCGCGCATGCATTTCTTTAGTCTCTTAATCAATTTCATACACTTTTTTTTGTTCAAAAATTTTCTGTTCTGAGAATGTGTTGTTATGCAGACACTCGGCTCTACACCAAAGACAAAGTTTATTTATCCCCCAAAGGCAACTCATTCAGTGGGACAGCAAAATAATAATTATGATTCCTGCAGATGGGGGTTTGTTATGAAAGATACAAATATTTAACACTCACATGTTCGGACACGTAATGCAACCGAAAAAGAGACCTGCGATCTAGTCAGAGGCACATTGTTGCAGCTATTCATACCCTTGCAATATGAACATGGTATGGATGTTACCTAGGTACAACAAGCACACGAAGGCATGTTTAACATTGAGAGTGCAAAGCAGTTAACTCAAAGTCTGATTAACAGTTATTTTTCAAAAGATTCATGTACTGAAAACTTATAAAGTCGCGTCATTTTTCGAACCCCATTACAGCAGCATATGTTGGCATTTATTGAAAGGGAAACGCACAAATTTTCTCGGGTTTCATCAGAAATTTGTTCAAACTTGTTGTATTATTTGAAGTAATTTGACATTACTTAAGAGAGCAATGCTGATTTGTTTAAAAGAGTCCTGACACAAAAGTTTTCGCCCCGCGTTTTTTTGCTGCAATGTGTTGCTGTAGGCCTGTTAGTCATAACACGGCACATCGTTTGCTGCAACACTCATGAGATAATTAATTACAAGCTCCTCATTACCGACACAGCCTCAGTTTTGGTTTGACAGAGCTCCAAAAACGACAAGCCGCCGGGTGCAACTATCACCACCTAGCGAGTGAAACGGTTGGTCACGTGAGCACACAGAACAGTGACGCATTTCCATGCGGTCTGTCGTCGCCGGGCCCATCGTCGTTCGATGGCGACGATTTTCTTGCGGCGGGGATGGAAGGAATTTTCGACGCGGCGAATCACTTCAGGTTTGACCCGCTGGCGAGGAGCGATTCGTCGGGAAGCGCGTCAGAACAGAAATGGCGGCTACGACGTCATCATAACTTGTACTGGCTGCAACAGTTACGTAGGGGAAGTAGGGAGGTCACCTTGGGTCACCTCCGAGGGTGTCAATGCACCAGGTGCGGCCTATAATGCTGGATTGCGCTCGCGAACTTCAAAATTCATATAAAATACCTTCCAAGCTTTATTCGCTGTCGATATTTTGCAGATGGTACACGCACGTACACAGGAATCGATCCAGCAGGCTATCTTGGCCGCGAAATTTTGTGCCAGTACCCCTTTAAGAAAATTCTGAACTAGCCATACTTTAAAACGATAACACTGTCTTCGAAAACACAATATTTTTAAATGAGTTTCCTGGCTTCCCCCAAAAAATATTGTTTATATATATATACATATAAGCATCCGGTATTATTGCCAAACATATGAACAAAAATTTACACTGATTTGAGCTCCTCTAATACGCAAGTACATGCATGTCAACAAGAAACATTAATTGTAGAGCTCGCAGTGATTTCATTTCATTCTGTGCATGGAACACGTGCTGTGGTTGGTTTTTTCTCCCTTTGTTGCAATCGTTTAAACATGAAGCACGCAGGCCTGACGCAGCATGACCGTCACGTCAATGAATTTCACTGCATCACAGTCCCAATAGTTGAAAAGTTGGGAGAAGTGAGAGAAGTGTACCATAAGTGGGAAAAAATTGACAGCTGTGACGACACTTATTAAAAACCTTCTGCAAACTCTGCTTCCGATATCGCTTTGTCCATTGCGAGTGTGAATTGAATGTAATCTTCATAACATTAGAATGTCTAAATAGGGGCACTTCTGCTTCCTTACAATACCCTGAGTGTGAAGCGTAGTCATCCTCACGACTCAGGGGGCAGGCAGAATGACGGGGTAGTAGTATGATTTCAGGTGGCCCACGTGTACTGTCTCGAGCCCCGAATTACACACGTCTGGCATGTTGTGAGTAGCTCGACGACGTCATTACAGGCTAGGTTGCATCGATGATATGACAAGGACTGTGATAACGAGCAAGTAGTTTGGAAGAGAGGCCAGGTACGTGAGGTGGCATCAAGAGGCAACCGGGTGTGTGTTGAGTGCCTTGGATTTAGGATACTGTGGTAGCAACTGACTGAAATCATCGCATGGATGTCGTCTCATCGCCAGAAGAAGAGGACAATGAGCATCTGTCGCGCGAGTCAGTCGGCCACAGCTCTAGCCTGAGCTGCCTGGGTGGGACCCGCGTTCCCGACCAAATGTGCGGCAACCAAGGACTTGTGCCCTGGGTCCTGTGCACAACAGGCATCGACGTGTTTCGGTGAGGCCGGTATCCTAGGCCGCTACTGTGCTGGGCAATGTTCCAGACCACCTGGCACTGGGCCTTCGTCCCGACGCATGCCTGGACCATCGGTGACAACATCTCCTCGCGGTCAACGTGCCGTGAGTGTGCCGTTGCTGCGCTGATAGACACTACCCACTAGACGTAGACTGACGTGTGTGTCATATGTATGCGCTTGTGCAACGTGCTCGTCAGTTCCATCCCGCGTCCACATTAAAACCTCTATGTTGCCATGAGATCTTATCTGTGTGTAAGAGGCCTGAACACACAACAACATCACAGATACTCCTCACTAGCTAGCTACATCTGAAACCGTGAAACATGAGCTTCAACAATAGCTGCTTTGTCAACTGGACCATAGGTGCTTGACAGGTGTGGTGGCTGTGATGTAGTGCCACTTCTGCCAGCACTCCCCGCAGTAACCAGCTCCTCAACGGCGGATAGAAGGTGGCTCAGGTAACCTGCAAACACAATGCGTTTACAAATAGAGCAATCAGTCGCTTTAGAAGACGCATAGACTGAGAAGCAGCAGATAAAAAACGCCATTTCACTAGCTTGGCAAGCATATGCACCATCTCATGCATACATACTAACGGTGCTATGTTGGCAAGAGCGAAATTATTTTTCTTTCATGATGCTCTGTTCATCGCTAAGTGTCACAGTTATTTTGATGCTTCTTTCATTTTGCCCACATTACATTTGCTGTCGAAATGGTACTGGAAATGCTTGTTCCTATTGGCTTGTAGTTTTGGCATTCCAGCAAAAGAAGTATGGAGAGTCGCAGGCCGCATCTGTCACAGCTGGGTGGGTCGCCATCATATGAAATGCATGCGTGTGTTCTGTACATGTGTCCTATTCTAAGTCTGCAAAGTGTTACTTCGGTACAGTGTGTCTTTGATGTGGGTGGCCTGTTACTGAGGTATGGTGTAATCACGTGTAAGTTATCATGTATTTCTAGATCCCAGTAGGCCCTGAGCTTTCTTAGAATTACAGGAACATGCATAGATGAATTAGCACCTTTTGCATGAACAGATGTAGCCAGCTGGTCACCTCTTCGATATTGCGGCGCCCTGGCACTGAGCATACCACAACGTGCTGCTGGGATGCCTAAGCGGTGCATAAAATGAATAGAGCCACAGAATTACTGAATTCCTGTGTTTTTTCAGAGACTTGAAAGCCTTTATGATGCTTAAAAAGTGTGTATACAACTGCCTTGGGTATATTTTAAATTCTTTAATGTGTTTCACAGCCACCAATATTGCATAAGCCTCTGCTATGAAAGTAGTAGTGTCTAACCCTTTGTGGGACAGTGGGACACATATGTCCCACTTTTCCGTCTGCAGGAAAAATTTTCTCCCACATCACCCGTTGCAATTAGCACAATGCTAAGTCACTCATGTCTTGCCGAAGTCATCGTAATCTTGAGGAAAATTCTTTCACCATGCTTTCAAAGGGCGGAAGTGTTAAAATGGCGCTGAACTTTGGCAAATTTTTTTTATCATAGGTTCTGAATTTTCCTCTTCTTCAGATAGAAAGAACCTACCAATGTAAATGCCAGGTAACTGCCTCTTTTTCTGGTTTTTCAGAGGCTATTTTAGCTTCCAGTCATCACGTGTTCTTATAAGTTTGGGCAATCACTTGACGAATAAGTGCATTGAAACACAATTCCCTGCGAAATCGCCATGCTCATACCTCAGCGTGACTGCGGATATTTGTGCGTGGAAATATTTTTCTTGATATCATATAACTCTTGAAAAGTAGGCACATATTCAGGGACATCAGCCATGCTCGAAAATTTTGACAGCCAAAGCAAGGACAGGAAAATGGACAAAAAAATGGTTGGTGCATGCGGTGAGGTAAGCTTTACAAGAACAGACCACGGCGCTATGAAGGCTCACAAGAGGCGCAGGTGCAGGTGGTGTTCTACTGCTGGAAATGAGGTCCGCACAACTTTCCTTAGTCCAACTTGAGAAGTGACACCCTGTGCCACTTGCTTCAGCCGTTTCCATCCCAAATACCCGTTGATGAAATCGCGAGATGGTGCCTTCATGAGACAGTGGGACAGCGTTTTCCCACTTTTGAAAACACTCCCATGAGTCAGTGGGACATATATGTCCCACTTTTTTTCAGTAAACTACTGGCTTGATTTTGATGAAATTTGTTTTATACTATTTCTTTGTAGTTTATATCAGTGTACCACAGCTGGTTTTTACATCATCATGTCAAAAAATAGGCAAACCTACAAAGGGTTAATGCACTCTAGTAATGTTGTGTACATACCGTAAGATGGTGGTTCTTTGATGGCGCAAGCAACAACATCTCCTTTCCTCGCCTTCGGATGCTTGATCTGCCATCGGAGCTCGCCACTCTGTGTATGTGCCTGCATTCTGTCCGCATTTTCATTATAGTGCAGAGCAGCCAACTGACACCTGCAGAAAACGATTTTGCGTCATTATTGGCAGCCCTGTATTGGTTTACTGAAACTGTCACAGAGCAAGCCCAGATGCAAGTGCCAAAGCATAAATGCATCTGTCACAGATAACCCTCGGCACTGCAGCACAATGTGGCATAGCAATCGGCGAAGAAAGCAGTGGTGCAACAACTTGAAATTTGAGGCAGCACGGCAGTACTAAAATGCAGCTCTTACACACACAAATTCAGCTTCAAAGAATCATTGGAAATGTAAACAGGTGCCTGACTGACATTTTATGCATTATCTTATTAAAATAAAATGGCCACAAGCTGAGAAAGAAAAAACAGTACAAAGGCTGGACGCAAGAAGAGAATCAAACAACACCAGCATTGACGAATGACTGAGTGCAGTTCAATGTGGCAGGAAAATATATAAGATGAACAGGCAAAGAATGAATAGACGTGACTAACAGCACATTGACAAGTAGAGACCGCAGCATAACATCTGCCTCGTCTCAAAACAAAACAGCATGAACCAGCACAATTACGCAATTGTGCTTTCGAAGTGATATTGATGGTTCGTTGACACAAGTGTTTCCCTTCTCGTTTGTTGCAAAAGCTTCCGAAATTTCACACTCTTACCCAGACAGGGTACCTCACAAGAACTGCACAGCACATGAAGAATGGTGCACAGCCGCAGGAAGAACAATGCACTGGTAATGCACTAGCTGTGGACAACCTGACATTACATGTGTGCTCCCTCAGACGGTCATACAGACAGCGCCCCATCTGTCCTGTCTAGGAGCGTCAACACGACAATGAACTAACTAAACGATGTTGTCCACACAGTCACCATAACACATGTCATGTGCTTCTTGACAAAAGTGTGTTGCATTGGATCCTCATTACCGCGCTTGCAGAGACGACTTATCCGGTTAGTTAAAGGGTCAAATAAATAGAAACAATTCTTGTAAATCATATGCATTAGCGCCGGCAATAATGTCGTTCTGCTACAATGCTGTATACCTGCCACTGTGGCTTGGTAGATTAAATACAAGGTCAAATCGTGGCAGAAAATTTTGGATTGAGGTGAAAAGCGAACCTTTGCATAACTGCATTACCATGCACATTGGGGAACCCTATCCTGCTTTAAATTATTCTTGAGCCCTCCACTGCTCAATGTGCATCATAAAAATTTAGTGGTTCCAGCCCATAAAAGCCCAGAACTATATCATTTTACAATGCTTTTGTATATGGTATGATTGCTGCCTCTGAAATGTAAGAATAATTCTTATCAGTGGCTCGCAAAATAAGACAGCAGCCACAAGATAAGTAAAACCGTATAAGATTCCCCTCAAGTAAGCTACCACTGGCAAGCAGTGATATATGAGTATAGGGGTCACTTCACAGAATAATCTTTCATAGTGATGTGAGGTATCCTTAACATCAATTCATTAATTTCAATAAATTAATGCAACTGAAAGGTTTATCACAAAAGATCAGAACACTACACAAAAATATTTATGTACTTTTGCACTAGCTGAATGTGTGAAACTAGTGATTGATACTATACCCTATCACATGTTTGCCACATTCTCAAAATCCATGTACATACCTGGCCAGGATGCCGTGGTAGGAGAAGGCATAGCACTTGGGTGCGAATCTGTTTATAATAGCGTGGAACGATTCCACACCATAGGTCTGAAAGTTTGGCGACATCTGTCTGATGTCTTCCAAAAGACGCTTATTTGACAAGATGCTGCACACCTTGTCATAAGCATCTGTCCCTATAAAAAAAAAGCAGAAAGAAGGGTATTCAAGTGAAGGTTTGAGACTTTGTAAGTGTATCAGTCACACAGTTGACATTTTTTTAAAAGGGCCCTGCACCACAAATTACGCATATTGTTTTTATCAGCCATTTCCTTGCTATGGGTCTTGATGACTGCTGTGGCACAAGTGAACATGGCGAAAGCAAAGCGTTTGAGATTTTAATATGTTTCCCAAGTGGGTTCCCACACCGAGTGCAGCCTTGTATATCAAAAAAAATTTCTGGGAGCGGAAGTGAGGTATCATGCTGGGAATATGCTGGGCGTGTTGATTAGTTAGAAATAAAGAATACATTGCACATGCTTGCGATCTACTCAGTGTGATGAATTTACAAATTGTGCTGTGTTTCACAGTTTTCAGAGTTGTGAAAAAGACATGAATTTGTGAATTGTGATTTCGAATTCTGAGCAGCCGACATACTTGGTGCAATCGAACAGCCTACACAAAGCGCACACCTCATCAAAACATGGTACTTTGCATGTCTGCATCAGAGCAAAACCATTCATTCCTGTATAAAAAAACACAAAATTTTCTCCTGTCCTCACCGTTTCTAACCCCTCACTTGTCAGCACAGAGACGCCTGCTAACCCATGCAGTACATAATCCGGCAGAAAGTGTGGTGGCCGCTCGCGGCATGAAGGCCACAATCTGCTGCATTGATCTTGTACAACATAGTGTGAGCCGTGTTTTCACTGGAACTAGATTAATACGTAACTGGGCGAGTGGAATACAAAAAGGTATGCCAATTTCTGTCCTCTGATTTCATTTTGCAGTTGTAAGCTTCAAAGCTGTATGCTGTTGCATGCGCCTATCTCCAAAATTCTTCTTGCATTCAATTCAAGACAATACAAGGGACACGTTGCAATGCAACACTTGGCTAGTAACGTTTGGGTGCATAGCCCCTTTAGTGTTTTTGAAAATTTGACTCCACACATCAGCACTACATTACCTGGTTGCAACCATTTTCTCGGCTCCAATTCATTGTGCTGGCACTTTGGGTACAGCACACTGTGTCCCTCGTGCTTGTCCTTGATGTGGTTGAGGACGGACATCCAAACAGCCACAGCCATATCACCATCACCACCACCAACTTTCACGGAAAAGTAGAGGTGTGAATTGATTGATTTTATCCAAGGGCCGATGGCTTCACAGCCTCTAGATTTAGTGGCTGCCACAAGTTGCTTCTTAAGACCTGCACAGATAGGAGTTTACATAGCATCATCAATTGTGAAAAAAAAAATGTGTTCCATACTCATCGCCATGACAATGAGTGGCACTGGCTAACATTTCCAGAATTACGCACAGAAATACTCAATAAATTGGATGGGGGAACGACCGTTGTCATAGGCTAGCCATAGGTCGGCAAGCTCACTCATGAGTAGACTCACTCAGACTCAGATTGAGCCGTGAGTCTGAATGATTCTGGGTGAGTAATATTTTGGTGGGCTTGAGTCCGAGTGAGTCCGGTTGAGAAAAATTTTAGTGAGCCTGAGCCCGAGTTAGTCCGATTGACGAAAATTTTGGTGAGTCTGAGTCCGAGTGAGCCCTAAGCGCAAAATATATTTCTTGAGTGACTCTGAATGAGCTTCAAACTTTTTTGCCGATCTATGAGCCATCTACACAACTTCAACATTACTATCAGCCTTATGTCGGTTCATGTTTATACTCGTGTCGACTCAACATACTTCAAAGCACTAGCGTTCATATGCCAGCTCATTATTTATTAATCAGAGGCATGAGTTGCGAAAAAGTGGGGGGAGTTGGTTGACCTCCCCCCACAAAGTCTTTCACAGGAAGTTCTTGATAAAAATATCTCGCGTGAGTCACCTATTCCAATAAATATGTCCTTACTGCATTGCAACCACTGATGACTTATATTTGAAAATACGAGATCAAAATGCACCGAGTAGAGCACCAATTATGCGAGATATTAGTGTTAAAGAGCATTGACACCGTGGTCGAAAAAGCCATTTGCTAATGGACTCATGAGTCGACTCACTCCGACTCAGATAGAGCCGTGAGTCTGAGTGAGTTCGAGTGAGTAATGTTTTGGTGAACTTGAGTCTGAGTGAGACCGGCTGAGGAAAATTTTAGTAAGTCTGAGTCTGAGTAAGTCCGGTTGAGGAAAATTTTTTGTGAGTCTAAGTTCGAGTGAGCTCTAAGAGCAAAATATACGAGGGTTATTTAAAAAGCAAGGGCCATTCCTTCCCAAAAAAATAAATATTCATTAGTAAAAGTTTTTATTGGCGGGTTTAGTTTAGTACAGTCCTACTTCACTTTTCTACATAATCACCGTCAACTTCTAAGCACTCTTCGTACAGCTGCACCCGTTTCTTTAGTCCCTCTGCATTGAAAATTTGCCGCCCGAGAATTCTTTCTTATTTGAGTTGGTCGGTAAGCATTTCTGGTATCCACCTTGCGCACACTTTGTGAAATCTGAGCTTTTCAGTTACAATCATGTAAATTGTAGTGCGGCCAAGAAATTTATCCAACAGACCACTAACTGTCATTCGTCGATCTAATCGCAATTCGCGATCCTTGTTGAACAGTTTCATCGGTCTTGACACCGAGCCTGCCACTCCGCTCTTCGTCGTGCTCATAGCGTGGTCATTTGCGAAGTCTCGACATCATTTGCTGACCTTTCCTTCACTCATCACTGTAGGCCCATAAACTAGGCACAACTCCCCATGAATTTGAGAAGCTGATGATCCTTTTGCATTCAAACATTGAATTACAGCTCCTTGACAACAGGCGGGAGAAGCGATTCTCTTGGACATTTTCATCTCCATTTCCCATCAAGCAGGCAGCCATTGTAGCCAGAACAATAACTTCAATACCTTCTCGAAGAATTAAGAGATAGTGCTGCACAAATAAATTACTATTCTGACATTTAAATATTTAAGTATTAGCAAACGGTCCTTACTTTTTGAATCACCCTTGTATTTCATAAGTGGGTCTGGGTGAGCTCCACATTTTTTTGCCGACCTATGGTCATAGCTCAAAACTGATAGAGCAGCAGACGTGTGGTTCGAAGGTTGGCCCCCACTGAGAGCAAGTCGCTTTTTTGTCCGATTTAATTCATTACCATGTATGTCATAATTACTACACCACATTTAAGATCGACACATACTGTCGGCTACGTCTTCATTAGGTTGTGTACAAAAGAAATGAGCCCTTAATCTATTTCTCTTCTTACATCAGTAGCTAGCACTTCAGTAAATAAAGACTGCCAAACTAACCTTTGCTGACGTGCCACGAATCAATTAGATGGCTGGTACCAGGCCTTACGGTCTTGAAAAACTTTCTCACTTGTGCATGCCTGTCAGTCACCACCTCGTGCACTGGTACACCACTGTCATCAAGGTGCTGCAGTGCCCTCTTGAGTCCTTCGAGCTCCATGTGGTTGCTCGATGCAACCTCGTTTGACTGCACATAAAAAAATATATGAGAATTGAACAAATGCATAAAAAAATACAATTAACACTTAATCATTAGTGCTGAAAGCAATTTGTTACCTGGACAAGCCTGACGTCCACTAGACGATTGACTGTTGTCTCTAACAACGAGTAAGTGCCATACTTGGCAGTATATCCCGGCGAGTCAGCACGGCTGTCCCCAGCCAGCTTTACTCCAGCCGACTTGAGCTGCTCCAGCAGCGCCTGCTGCTGTTGTACCCACACCTGTAAAAGCGTAAGAAAGAAGACTATACAGGCTGAGCACAGTACGCACTTGAGGCAATGAAACTTCCAATACCTAATGGAAGTAGAAAAAAATATTGTTTAAAAGCGAAAGTAAAAAATACTTTCTTGCAAGATATGGATGACGAAGTGCCAAGTACCGAGGCACAAATTCAGCAGCCACCTTGCTTGTTTTTTAAATACACAGTAGCTTACACTTCTATATGCAAAACAGCTGTATAGAGGAGTTTTCTATGCAACCTCTTTTGGTGAAGGTGTCCCAATGACTGCCTACATCACGCTACAAGCACAAAAGTTTGATGCAGCTGCCAACTTGATTCCTCCCTGATGGTTGATGACTGAACCAGTGCATCCCAGCCTTCTCCTGCTAGGCTTATCGCAGTTCCTCATGAAATGAGAACATTCTGCAGTGCTGATGACTGTGATATTGACAGTTAAAATGGGATACCACCATAATGCTTGCCAACATCATCTGTTACTTGAAAGGAAATGCTCAAGTTTGGTTTTCGATGCATTATAGACAGATATGACCGCAGCTAGGAGCTCTGCAAAGAAGAACTACATGACCTATTTGGAAAGCCCCCAGCATATTAGGTAGCTGCCAAGGGCCTACACTCCCACAACAAGCTGTCAACTATACCACACGTGCCACACATTATGGATTTGCTCACTCTCCTGAAAAGCTAACCGTACTGTGACTAAAGCAGAAAAGGTGTGGCACGTTTACAGGCATCACAGACGACGACGTGTTTCACATCCTTATCGTTCAGAGCCACCAGCATATACACTACTGCAGGAATGCCAACATTTAGACGAAACACCACTGCAACTTAATTGTACAATGGTTCACCTGCTTCAGCGTAGCCAACAATATCTGATACCTTGATATACACTGCTCGCCATGAAACTGAAGCACTGATCACAGTAATTGTGAATTCTAATGTTTCGTCAACTAACATGGACCCACACATCATGGCTGACACAACCACACCGGCTGACGCAACCACACCGGCTGACACAACAGCATGGCTGACACAACCACACCGGCTCTAATTTGTCAACTGCAAAGAGGACCCCACCCCTCTTCTGGCTTTTTCCAGCTGCCTGACATTTTTAGCGGCCCCACAAACACAGTCATGCAACGATATTCAATACCTTGCTGACTGCTGGTATCAAGAAGTCCTGCTGTATGCGGTAGTACGTTCTAGCAGAGAAGCAGGCGATGCCAGCATTCTGCAAGAGGCGCAGAGACTGGGTGGGGCTCCCACCAGTGAACAGGATGCTGGCAGCTATGGCGATGTTACCCAGCGCATAGTTGCCGCTCTTTGGCTGGCTCTGCCAGGTCAACAAATGGCCATCTTTGCACAACGTTGTCACAACCACCATGGACCCAAACAGCTGCAAAGAAATTGAAATAATTTTATGCAATATTTTAAGAATGCTCCAGCAACCTCTCTACATGACATTTTTTTGTAGACTTGTGCTGCACCAAAAGGGAAATCTGAGAAGAGAAGCAAGTACTGAATTCCTTCTCAACTTATAGAAAAGGCAAAGAAAGTGGAGTGCAAAGGTTTTCTCGACAAAGTAGCAAGCAAACTGGCATGTAAGATGATTTTGATATACCTCTACTGATGCTTCCGCAGCAAGGCGACATGTTCTGCAGATTTTCATCAGTTCTAGCAGATTTTCTTCATAAATTATGAATTTCCGTACTGCCATTGGCTCCGCTGCTGCTGCTTCTTCCTCAGATGATCTGTAAGCCATGCATTTTTAAGCACTTTAGTCAGCACAATTGTTGTCACACAGTCCCACATGGCATTTGTAGCGAATGCATAATATTAGCTGAGCCTACATGCAGCACTCTGTAGCCACACCACTCTTTGTGCTGGCATTAAAATGAAAACAAAGACACATAGTTGCTCACATGCACTGCAAGCAAAACATTTAGCTTACATTAAAGAATCCATCCAAGAAGGTGCATATGTCTGGTCTGCAGGGTCATCTCTAAAAACAGCCGATTCTTCTTCAGAGTCGCTGAGCAAGACTGGCGTGGACGCTCTTTGATTTGTTTCTTCGAGCAGCTCAAGGTCTGCGAGTGTAATGTCTGTTTGGCACCCTGCAAAGTAAATGACATCAAACACTGCCACTGTAATAGAGTCAAACATAATGTAATAATAATAATAGCTGGGGTTTAACGTCCCAAAACCACGCTATGATTATAAGAGACGCCGTAGTGGAGAGCTCCGGAAATTTCGACCACCTGGGGTTCTTTAACGTGCACCTAAATCTAAGCACACGGGCCTCAAACATTTTCGTCTCCATCGAAAATGCAGCCGCCGCGGCCGGGATTCGATCCCGCGACCTTCGGGTCAGCAGTCGAGCGCCATAACCACTAGATCACCCACATAATGTGGGTGAACAAACACAGCAGCCTTCAGTGAGCTTTCCTGCCTTGAACTTATTCAATGTGGAGTGAAAAGTGGCAAGTTTGACTTATTTACTAGGAAATAATATGACACATAAACAGGAAATTAAAAGATAGAGCACCTCATTCGCATGGTTACTCGGAAGTAAAATGTACCACAAGCATACATTTCATCTCGGAGTACGCTTCGGAATATGAATGAAGCTCCCAATCATAAATGACTTAATGACACATGACAAGGCCAAGGTACGATAAACACGATCAAAAAAAGGCATTTTCAATAACCCTTGCTGTTTCCTATCGCATTTTACGCTGACATACTCTGACGATGTCGCAGAAGTTGCAATGGCAAAAAAGACGCACAGAAATGCTACATGTTTCCAAGTACGAATATTGACGTGAAAAATTGTAATATTATCCCTAGTGAGGGGCATTGATGGTTGCAAGTTTGAAGAAATACTGAAGATGCTATGGGAAGTTTTTAACATGCTTTGAATTCGGCACACTACGAACCACCAGTGTCTAAGAAACACCAACAAGAAAGGGGAGAAGCTCAGTGGGGCAAGAAAAAGTAAAAATTCCACAATACGTTGGAATCTAATTGCCACAAGGTCTCCTTGGGTTTACAAAGAAAGATTGAAATCAGAACTGATGTCTGCGCCTAGAGTCATTCTTTTTTAGCGTGTTTTTATGTCACTTGGAATGGTACATAGTATTGGGAAAAGATTAAATACATCCCAGCCCATGTAATGTGGAACATATTAAAGTTAAATTTTTGTATTTGATTTTCTGCAAGTGTGACGTTGAAGAACTTAAATATTGTCCTTTGCTTTGGTCCCATATTCACTTATTTTTCAACATTCAAGGTGGAAATATTAATAACTGCTAATACCAACATCATACCTGCTACGCACGATTGTGCTGATGCTAAACTCTGCAGATGGCACATTTATGTTCTGAGAAATCCATGGCTTCCTTTCCTATGGTTTAAAGGCACAATGAATTAAAAATCTAGGCCCACTGTTTTGTTTAGCTGCGTAACGTAGCCACATTGCAAATTAATCCTAACATGGAATGCCGTTAGCTGGAACAGTCTTCTTTATTAGGAGCTTGATCAAACACCAAGAGCATTGTCACACCGGAGCCTTTGTAAGCTGCATACTGAAACACTAGCGAAGTGAACTTTGTGGACATGTTAGTACTTGAATTGAACCACCATACTGGGAACAAAATTTTTACACGATAAGAGTCAGTGGCGAGTGTGGTGACACACCTTAAATTAAATCTTACAGCTGTCTCATAACAAAGAATGCACCATAAACACACATACCAATTTCAGCACTCGTTTGAACTGCTTGGACACCGAGGCTTTGCATCTTAGTCGTTGCTGAAGTCTGGGTGGCTTTGGAGGCCAGTTGCACATCGCACTGTGTTTGGGCGTTGTGCTTTTCATTGCACTGTGGGGAAGCTGCCATGTGCATAGCGATCACACTGTCACTGTCGGAAGGAACTTGTGAATCTATGGACAGAAAATTATGCCGAAAACTCAAATGATTTTTAAACCTAATCACATTGGAAGTGTTGGCTTGTAATATTATTATTATTACTTGGTTTGGATACACAAAAAGCATGAAGACAGAGAAAATATGGAGGGAACAGGCTGCCAAGTCCCACATAAAGGGGCACAACGCCTGCCTGCTCCTTCGGGAAGGGGAAACATACATAGAGGAAAGGAAAACAGTAGGAAAGAAAAAAAAACAAATAACATAGACAAGTACGTCAGAAATAAGTAGTCGCATGGAAAAATGTCACCACAATGATTGAGCTGAAAAACGCGTTTTTCTGCTTTACAAGCCGTAAGCGTTTGGAGCTTGAATCAACAAACCTGGGCTTGAGAACTGCGATGTTTCGTCGACGATCGGTGGTTCGTAAGGACTCTCGCACGAAGTCCCACTGACACGAGATTCCTGCAATATATATTGAGAGATACATTTTACTGTAAGTATCGTGACACGTGCGACAGAAATTTCACGCGCATTGCAACCCGCGCGGCCCGAAACAACAGGCATACGCACCTCGCAGCAGAGACGCTTGCATGTAGGCTCTGATGCGGGACTTGCATCGCGATGCTTTGCTGAAGCAACGTACAGCGTGGGCACAGCTTCTGGCTCAAGATATTGCTTCTTTGACAGCTCTATGCCGAACTCAAGGAGGTAGCGATGGTTTCCGGCCCGGTAGCAGTCGGGTCCGAAGTGCAGCGAGCAATCCGGCTTCGCTTGGCTGGCGTCCAGTCCCAGTTGCGATCGCGACGCACAAAATCTACCCACATTTGCCTCTGCGCTGGGTCATTCGGAAAACTGTGCATGCAAACGTCACCCCCGCTCTTGGTATGACAGCCTTTGACGATACAGCAAGTAGGTGCCATCGCAAAACAGGGATGCGGTGATCGGAACAGGCAATCCAAATCACACTCGCATCCTTTCGCATACACCAGAGATGTTGCAGCGCTCGATCGCTCTCGATGCGACGACGAAGCGTCGCGGCAAAACAGCGCACAGCACTACTACGAATAACGCCAGTCGGCCGAGCACCTGTTGTGAGAGTCGAGAAGGCGCGCGCGCGTCTTTTTTTTTTCCCATTTTATTTCAGTCGTCATCACAACGTGCACACATATACATGACGTCACAACTTTCGCAAAAGCTGACTTGATACGTCATGCACTGTCCATTGCAGTGGAGCTGCCTTGCAGATGCTGGACGATGAAAACTTTAAAATCAAACTAAAATATTTTATACGTGTTTCCTGGCTCCGGTGTGGGGAGAGCGTCAACACTACATGCCAAGGAAACGATATACGTCCGTATTGCAACACCTCAAAATCGTGTCAGTACTCCTTTAAAAACGTGCGCTTAGCGGCGAAGCCGTTTTTTGTTCTTTGTGCACTTTTATTAAAGTGCTTACAACCCCTTCGGTCACAAGCTAAGCCTTTTCGTGTCGTGAAGCGACGCCCGCTGCGTGCTCACGAGTGAATTAACCGGCTTTGCAATGAGCTGACACCGTTTCACCGAAGCGTGGTACCGCGACGTGGAGCCGATCATCCCTAGCTAGTTGTCACCTACTCAGGTCGCGAAGTCACTGCCGGGCCACTTGCTGTATGCCTTATGCGTGCGTTTGTACGTTCTTCGTGCTTCCTTCACTCCGGACCGTGCACGGGCGAGTGCGGCAACTAGCCTCTTCGTTCAACGCGGCGAAAACAAGCATTTTTCCAAGCAACGCGCACTCTATGTCTCTGCGATGCTCTTGCGGCCCTGCACGACGATGCGCGGCGCAGTTCTATTGTCACCTAGTCAAACACGCAGTATGCGCTCGCTGTCAGTGCATCGACATTTCTCGATGCCCGCGCCGCTTAACAACAGTGAGCTACTTTCGTTTCTACAAAGCGACGCGCACTTTAAAGCGATCTCGCACGACGCGGCGGCGGCATACTTGCGAACGGCAGCATGGCGCGCTCGTACCGCCGTCAATCCGCAGTGTACGGCGTACGCCACACACGCAGCCGAGCAGATATCTACAGATGACTGTGATAAGGTTGTCGGCTATAAGTCATAATGGCACGTTCATCGACGGCCGCCACCTCGCCTTCGCTCTTTTCTGGTGCTTATCCCCGAAAGCATCGCCGCAATCGCGCGGGAGTCGTACTCACCGATCGACCGGTCTCTGCCGTTACTGAAAAGACTGACGACTTTTTGCGGCACATTGTGGCGTCGACGAGTTTAGGGACGCAGTGAACCTTTTTGCAATGGAAAGTTATCGCGGTTATCAATTCTTGCATTTATGCCTTCTTGCGTTCCAAGGCACTGTTTTGTTCATCACTGGCGGTCGTAGCTGCAGAGAACGGCGTCACGAAAGGTTACCGTGCGAAAGCTGACCGCAAGGCTTGATGCTGCCTACTATTTTTTTCCCCTCACTGCCATTCTACCACTGAAAAAAAGGCTGGAAAGTGAGCAACCTCGCTCGCAGCGTCCGAAACCTGCGTGCGGTGCTCGCCGATCTGACTCTTAGTTGCGAGTAAACTGCAGCGGGGCACGCGCGAGCACGCGCTCCTGTCACGCTTCAGAAAACATGTTTTAACTTTTTTTTTTCGCTTCGTATGCGCCTTATTTTTACAGCGACCGTGTCTGAAGTGTTCGTTGTAGAAGTAGGAGGCTTTGAAAAATGTTCGCTATATCTGGACGCAGCTTCAATGGTTAGCATAGGAAAATTGTAAGTGCACACAAATATGGTCGTTATAACCGATAGATTGTTATATGTGGGATCGTTATAAGTGGGTTCGACTGTAGAACTAATTCGCGATCCCCTTCGAGTTCGATATATCTGTGTTTGACTGTATACCCTGTGTATATAGTTTCTTCCCCGTAACATCTCTGGTGGAGGTGCTGGGTACGGCTCGCTATACAGCACCAGGAACTGGATCTTCGCAGTGGACGGCGCGTTGCTGCTACCACGATGATAGACCAAGTGACTCAGTGTGAACAAGAACCGTCAGGCCCACAGCTAATCGTTGTGGTGCACCCCTGTGATCCTGGCACATGCAACGGCACAAGTGGTGTGGACGTCGACGACTGGCTGGCTCTGTATGAGTGCGTTAGCAGTAGCAACCACTGGGACCCAACGTTGATGCTGGCAAACATCCTCTTCTACTGACGTGGCACTGCAAAACTCTGGTACGAGACGCATGAAGAAGAGTTGACAAATAAAAAAGTTCCATGACTATGTATTTGGCCACCCATTCCAGATCTATACAGATCATAAGCCACTCCTTGGGCTATTCACGTCAGACTGGCAGACGCCACAGATGCTTTCGCCAGGGATGCTGCGGTGGTCCGTCTTTCTGAACGGATACCAACATACTCTCCTCCATCGGCCAGGGAAACAAATGAGACACGCACGCAGATGGTCTCAGCAGACTTCTCCTAATGCACCAGCGCCAGGACGACCCTTCCCCACACAGGCAGTCATGCTTCTGGAAGAACTTCCAGAATCTCCTGTCCACGCAGATGATTTGGCTCAATACTCTACCAAAAATGGTGTTCTCTCCCGTGTCCTCAACTGGGTGTGGAGGGTGTTGCCAAGGTGTGCTCAGAGTTCCCAATTCACATCGTTCGTGTCCAGGCAACATGAGCTGTCTGCCCACAAGGGATGCTTACTGTGGGGCGACCGTGTGGCGATTCCGCAAAAGTTTCGTTTCCGTGTCCTTGAAGCCCTGCAAACTGGTCATCCCAGTACTGTCAGGATGAAGGCGCTTGCTCGCAGCTATGTATGGTGGCTTGGCATGAATGCAGCCATTGAGGAATGGCTCCGTTGGTGCCTTCCCTGCCAGGAAACACGGCCGGAGATGCCTCAAGCACCGGTTCATCCGCGGGAGACGACCCGGATTCCATGGTTGCGCCTGCACAAAGATTTTGCTGGCCCCTTCCAAGGACTTACCTTGATTGTGGTGATTCTTATTCCCAATGGCTCGAGGTCATACCAATGCCATCAATGACATCAAGTGCTGCAATTAGTACCTTACGGAAGTTGTTCGCAACACATGGCCTGCCAGATACCCTGGTATCAGACGAGCCCCAATTTACATCTGCAGAATTTCAGGGGTTCACGGATGCCAACCTTATTTGCCATGTAATATCTGCACCGCTCCATCCATCCATGAATGGGCAGGCTGAGAGGATGGTACGGATCACCAAGGAGGCATTATCACAAATAATCCAAGGGAGCTGGGCACGGCGCCTGGCAGACTTCACTCTACAGCAACACATAACTTCGCACACGGGACGCTCCCCGTCCAAGTTACTGATGGGCTGCTGACTATCTACCATGCTAGACCGGCTGCACCCAGAGCGGGCCCCTGAAAAGTCTTCCCGATTCACAGAAGCTCTGCCTGCACCACGCACGTTCCAGCCCGAGGACCTTGTCTTTGCACGGAACTACAGCTAGGGCTCACCATGGGTCTCTGCCGTGATCTCCAAGCAACTGGCCCAATCTCATACGAGGTGGTTTTTCCGGATGGCCATGTGTGTCGCCGGCACATGGACAAACTTCGTCGTCAGGGCAGCACTCCGATTAGAGTAGCAGAAGCTGTACCGGCAGGGTAACCTGAAGTCCGGGGCCCGCGTCAAGCCCTTCACTTGGTGAAGTCATCGGCAGCAAGAGGGAAGATCACAGTGAACCCGAGGAGCAACCAACAGCCATGCTGCCCTTGGACGATGTAGCAACACCTCAGTCGGCACCACCAGAGGAGAGTGTAGAATCGCCAGGCCCACGCCGTTCGCAGCGTTCACGGAAAACACCCCAACACCTTTGAGACTTCGTGCTTGCATTGCGTGACTGTTGAGTCGTCTGAACTAAGAGGGGAGGGGTGTTGTGTATTGGCGCTGGCCGCTGAAGTCAGCGTATCACTTAGCCTGGTCAATCAACCCTGATATTGAAGGGCACCATCTTCTGGGGTCAGATGTATTATATATCTATACTAATGCTTTGCTAGTTTGAGCTGACTGAGTATTTGGTTTTCGTGATGCCAAATAAAGGTGTATTGCCGATACTGCCCCGTGCCCATGTTGCCTTGTCGTCTAACCCACTTAACAAGAGTGTTCTTGGCATCAGGCAGCACTCACTTATGTTGGGGCACAACTCATCCAGGGAATCTCTGGACGGCAGCAGGTAGTCTCCACCGGTGACCAGCATATCCACCACAAGGTCACTGCAATGCAAAATGACCGTGTGCAAGTGAGGACACATTCTACGACATGCTGTCCTGTCTCCAATTTGCACTGTTCACGCAAGGTTGTGGGATAACTGACAAGCCAAACTTTACACTGCTAGCTCAACTTTGTCTGTTCCACATTTAAGCAGGTGTACGCACTTATTACCAGGGTCAACCAGTTGTGAGCAGTGGATAACACGAAAGAGAACCAGGCAAATCAAATCCTCAAAGTTATCACATTCCCGGGGCAGCATTTTTCAAACAGCAAGTTTCAATAATACCATCCCTTTTGATGGTTTTTCAGTGAGCTGGCACAGCAAACAATGGTGTCTTTAGCTTACAGTTTTCTTGCTGCAGTATTGTCACGTGGTCGTGACGTCGACAAAGACAGCAGTCGGCGTTTTCAAGATGAAACTGTTTATTTGGCTGAACTTGTGGCTGGGAAATGGAAAGTTAATTTACAGCAATACACACGGTATGCACTGATATAGCGGCGAACAGAGCGTCGACCGTCGATCAACTGACAAGCGGTCAAGCGCGTCGGCTTTTATACAGGCGCTATCGAACTTTCCAGCAATTACACTGGTGGCGGCGTTATCTCTCGACAAAGCTGGAACATTCGCGTGCGGTGCGCAATCTTAACAAAATGATCTACTACAATCACGAAGCTTCTCGAACACAGCTTTGCGGACAGCGTCAACCGTGGATAACCGTCCTTTCTGGTCAAACTGGAATACATCAAGATAAAACAAGAAGTGGGCGTGGCAGTATCATACACGCCGCCTTGGTAGAGGCAGGGTTCGTACAGGTTCCAAAGGTAAAAATTCAAGGATATTCAAGGACTTTCAAGGCCATGCCACAAGCTTTTCAGGGACTAAGAAACAGCATCCAAAAGAGGAATTTTTTTACTATAACATTATTTCAAAATTCTATGACTAGCTTTATTGTGCTAAAAGTAAACATAGATACTGATCTTAATACAGTTAAAACTCGTAACAAGATAGCTAGTTGGGCGAGTTGGTGCATATTCATATTTGAAGAAAATCAGCACAAAGAAAAACGAAGACAAAGAAGAGATGAAACACACACAGCGCTGCATTCACAACTGATAGATTATTCAGAGCAACAAGAGCTTAAAAGGGGAAAACCGCGCATGACAAGTGAGGTACGAAGTGATTAGGTGATACGCTCATCAATGAAAGTAAACTCTTTCTTGTGCAATGTCACCGAGGTCTCCTTACGCAGGTATCACGTGACTTGTTTATATGATAGGCTTCAGAAACTTCACGAGTGAATTGATCGTGGTGCTTAAAAATAATAACTGTATTAGACAGAACAGGTGTGCACCCACACGTGGAGCAATGCGAAGCCAAATGGGAAAGGGAGCCATTATGCAAAGAGAGATCGTGCTCCCGCAACCTTTTATTGATAGAGCAGCCCGTCTGTCCAACATAATGACGGCCACAAGAAAAAGGAATGCGGTACACAACCCATACTGCACAAGGAACGTACTTAATTCTATGGTTAACGGCACATTTCTTTACATCTGGCTTATCTTTGTTCTCTAGCTTATTTGACACCAAAGCACATATTTTTCCCAATTTATTGGGTGCCCTAAAAACAACATCAACTCTGTAGCGGGAGCCAACATTTTTTAACCCATGTGCCAGTTTATGCATATAAGGAATGACTGCGTACTTCTTTTTATCCCGATCAATATTGGGTTTCCTAGCTACACGTCCTTTTAAAATACGAATTAACTTATCGCAAAGAGCCAAGAGTATGTTAAGGGGGAACCCTGCTTCCTCTAGTCTTGCAACTTGCTTAGCAAAACTAGAGCCCAACACATGTTTGAAGATTTTTCTAGAACGGATTTAAGACACGTGAAGACGATGCCCCTTTTTACCACCTTTGAGTGGGCTGATCCGAAATTAAGAATCGGTTTCACAGATCGTGGCTCATAACACCAGCAAATATGGGAACTCTTAAACCGAAGGTTTGAACTTGAGTTCACCATGCAGTATGCCCTGGAAAACTACTAGCAACTACTGATGCTCTCTCGAGGATACCAGCGAAGGTTTCTTCTTCCCCTGACACTGTGGAATTGTTCGCAACAGAAGTTGTTAACAACGCATTCTCAACTTTGCCAGTGAATCCAGATGACATCAAGACAGCTCAAAGCACAGATGGTGAGTGCACATCCCTTATTTCTTTAGCCCAACGTGATTAGCCACAGAAGAAGAAGCGGCCCTTACAGAGAAGGAAGTATGCTGCTAACGAGATCACACTCCGTGACGGCCTTCTGCACAAAGGCCCATGCATCGTGGTTCCTACTGCCCTGAAACCAGCAGTCCTCAATTTGCTGCACAACGGTCATCAAGGTATGAACTGGTGCAAAGCAAAAGCCAAGTTCTTCAGTGTGGTGGCTGGGAATTACAAAAGACATCCATGGTCCATGGTCCATGGTCCATGGTTGCCCGATGCGAGAAGTGTGCACACACTCGCATAAATCCAGCAGAGCCACTTATTTCCACACCTTTACCGGGCCGCCCATGGGAGGTTCTGGATATGGATCTCTTCCACAGCAAAGGACAAACGTTTTTGCTCGTTGTGGATTGTTACTCTGGCTTCCCTGAGATTATTACCCTTCAATCAACAGCTGGGGGATCAGCCATACTTTATGTACGTAAGTTCCTTAGCACATTCCTCCGCGGTCGAGCAATGCTTGAATATAGTGACGTGAACAGCACGTGTAACATACAAGGACGAAGAACCGACGAGGGCTAGTGCTAACTTCCAACTGAAATTTATTAACACAAACATGGAAAAACGAGAACAAGTAGGCACACGTGTTCACTGCTTATTTGAATTGCGCATGACGGCAGACATGGAGAGGGAACCAAGAGACACAAAGAATTAATAAGCAAAAACCACAAAACCGCGAAAAGACATCAGGGAAAGCAACCGGAGTATGTCTAGGTTATCTGACCGGATGAACTTAGGTAATCTATTTCTTTGTCAGTGAGGGCGATTGAAGGTTTGCTGATGCAATTGCCTATAGTGGTAGCTGCAGCTTCAATGATTATGCGCGTGCTATCCTGACGATGTGGGTGCGCCCAGACCAAGTGCAAGCTACGGTCCCGGGGCAAAGGCCAAGAAGCTACGTGGTTGAAACAGACCGAGGGGGTGTTCTACAGCGCAACCGCCGTCACCTAGTGCCTTTCGTGCCTTCTGCCTCCGGTGAGGAATCGCTGCTGACAGCTGCACAGCAACCATCGCCACCGCAGCAAGTTCCCCTTCAGGAACCTCAGCCTGCCAACAGCGTGGAACCCACGGTCCCCCAAGGGCAGTCTTTGCAACATTCCCCTGCAGCCAGGGACCGTAGTAATGGTGTTACACGAACCCGTTACCGCCGGCACGCTGTTCCGCCACGCCGTTTGAACTTGTGAAATTGTGAAGTGTTTGGCGTCCTCCATCCTCCCATCGGACTTTCTCAAGGGGGGAGATGTAGAGGTCGCCACAATTCAGATCTTTGATTAGGCCGCCACTGGAGCGTGGTGCCCCCTGTTATTGCATGAGTGCATGATATATGTTCGTGCCCCAATGAAGTGTGGATTCCACTTTCGTCTGAGCCAGCAGCATGTACACGTCAGTCTCGGCATGCCCGTGCCCCCTGCGGCACTAACCACGCGACACTCACGTTGTTCGCATGTTCCTGCAGGCGGTCGTTTAGGCATCGTCCAGTCCGGCCAACGTACGTCCCGGCGCAAGTGGTGGGAATTTCATACACTACACCACTTTTGCATTCCACTGGGAGCGACACGTGGCTCTTCCAGCAGGGATCGTGGTTACAGTGGGTCCCATTCACACGGACCACTACGATAGACAGCTCTACGATAGACAGCTCTCCACCTCGTATCAGTTGGCTCAACCAAAATGTCTCGTTATGTGGACGATTTTTTGGTTCTGTTCGACGCTAATTCGGAAGACACCCTCGCACATGTGCAGCTGATTTTCAGTGCCTTCCAGTCTATCTTCCGAGGCCTCTCCTTCCCGAAAGAGACCCCAGTCAATGGCTGCATCCGTTTTCTCGACCTTGAGCTTTGCCTCAGCCAAAACTACACCTGCTGGGCATACGCGCCGCGCTCAAAGAAGCAGCTTTTGCCATTTTCCTCGGCCCACTCAAGAACCGTCAAACGAGCCATTGCATTAGGAGCCCTGAAGAACGCTCTCATCCGCTCCTGCCACCACAAAGTCAACCGCAGCTTTCACAAGCAAATGAAGCGCCTCAGAATAAGCGGTTTTCCGGAACTTCTTCTATCTACTTCAGGAGCTCAAGTCGCCAAAGGTAAAGGCTCGGCCCGAACTCGACAAGTCGAAGTTAGCGGTCATCCCGTACGTACATGTGGTTTTCCACCGAATCAAAAAGGCTGCAGGGCGTGCCGGTGTGCAGGTCGTGTTCTCGGCCCCTCGTAAACTAGGGTCTTTTTACAAACGTGCGAACGGGACCCACTGTGACCACGATCCCTGCAGGAAGAACCACATGTTGCCCCCAGTGGAATGCAAAAGTGGTGTAGTGTATGAGATTCCCACCACTTGCGCCGGGATGTACGTTGGCCAGACTGGACGATGCCTAAATGACCGCCTGCGGGAACATGCGAACAACGTGAGGAATAAGCACGGCAATAATCTGGCGATCCACTGTGCTAAATGCGGATGTGTACCTCTGCTTCAAGACACCAAGGTACTACGCAAGTACAATGACAATCGCACTCAAGAAATTTTCGAGACTTTCACGATGATGCGCAAAGGCTCAGTGTGTGTCAGCGCCCCGTCACTCACCCTGTCTGACAAGGAATACAGTTTCCTACAGCAATCTTAACCATCTACACGCCTGTTTTTAGTACCTCGTGCATCAGCATCCATCTCCCTCCCTCACCCCCTTTCTCTCATAAGCTATATATTTGTGCACGCACAATAAAAGCTTTGTTGGCAGTCAGCGCCCATCCTCGTTTGCTGTTTTTTCTGTCCATGTTTAAATTTGCGCTGTGTTTTTAAGAGGAATCCGTACCAACGAGCTCGCATCCAAACGTTTCAAGATACCTTTGTCAAGCTAGTATCCACGAATTTTGGGTGAGTGAAGCACTGTCGATATATGGAGAACCACTCGGGAGGGCACACGTTTATCATTTTTATATAATGGCACGATACGACGAACCAAAGAATTCAGAGCCAAAGGTGTTCACTTCGGCCTGCACGACGCCCCACAAATTATGTAGTGACCTTACGTAAGCGTAAACACAGGCCGATGGTTGCTCTTTAAAGATGACAGGAAGCAAAAGTACTCTCAGTGAGTTGACAGTGGAATACAGGTTGTATTATTTCAACCTTACTGCTGAATCCATCTTCGGGATATCTTTGACGTGAAGTGTATTATCCAAAGGTTAAATGATCGTGTGCATTCTCTGTCAGAAGAATAATAGTGTTAAAACCCTCAGCTATAATCCAACCCTGATGGTTCACGAGGGGCCGCTCTCCGGCCTGTTAATTAAGAACATGCTTGCAACTCAATCTGTGCACGCACTGACCAAGTCAGCACAAGATCCGTTGAGTTAGAACTCAACGCCACACACAGGTTTTGTAAGATTTGAGGCCATTTATGACATTTAAAACTAATCGAAACAAGCGAGGCACAAGAGGCTGCGATACCGAAAAGGCAGTGTGGCCAAATTTAGGTTACGCTTGAACGTGCGCGGGCGCACTGAGTTCAGCAAACAACAGTTGGCCTCTACCGGAAGTGAGTCATCTCTTTGAAAATTCGCAACAAAGATTTTCCATATTTCAGCCTGTTTATTTAACTACAACAAATATTGTACACAGTGTCAACGGGAACAAGCGCATCTGATCCAAACATCGCTCTTGATTTATGTTGACTATTGGCCAATAAGGATGCTTTGTCTTTTGCGACGCAGAAAAAAAAGATACATGACATACACTGACAGACGACCCGCCCATTGACGAGAGTGAGAACCGGCCTCTGTTTGAAAAGAGGGCACCCGAGAAAACAGCAACTTCGCGCTCCGCTTGTAGCCTTTACGCGGCACGCACGACGGCAATATTTGGCAGAGCAGTTCATAGCCGTGTCAGCTTTTCGCAGGACGTGTTTTTCCAACAAGCCCAAGGGGTGCTTCATGACCCCTTTAAAAGGATACAGAAATAAAAGTTTTTTGTCGCCAAGATTTTCAGCCTAACTGAAAGACTGGTAACCGAAATCACACAACCTTCGTTTCAGACAGCAACTAACAAAAAATAATGGATTTAATGCGTCTCTTTCGATACTGCCCTCTCTCCTCCTAACCGTCACATTACTCCTCCTGCTATGCTACGGTTGACGCTCCCCTGCTTTACCCTCCACATTTCCTTCCTCCCCACCCTTGCTATGAATGGCTATGCTATGCTAGGAGCTGTTTGGCACACACCTGCTTTCTGTGGTGCATACCCGCCTAGGAGTTTTCTGTTTACGACACCGGACTCACTCCAAGCTTAAACAGCTCCCCTCTTAAAAGAAAACTGGCGTATGTTGTTAGTTATTGCTTCTCAGGGCCGCAGAAATGTGTCACGTATCTCGGGAGCGCTTGCAATGTGTGATGGAGTTGGGAGAGTGAGCGAGGCGGGAGACCGTGGCGTCACTGCAAACACCCTTTATAAAACACAACACTGCAAACAACAAAATTAACACACTAAATAATTAGAAGTAACATATGCGAAAACCCCAAGTGTTACAAAAGAATACAACAAACAAACTAAGCTCGGCTTTACTGGCCCGAAAGTCTGGCCACTATAGCGTCCCAGTCTCGCTACGCTAAAGTGTTCTAGAAAGGGGTAGTGGGCTGACTGGAGGCCGTGCACTGACGCACATTATGTCTCACCTGGTAGATGGCGCCACCACCACCTGCAATGTAAGCGACGCGTTGCTGCCCTCAGCGCGAAGGTTAGTTTGCCAGCGCTTCAAGCACAAACTACTCTTGTGCAACCCCTGTACATAGCCATTTTCGTTGCTTTTTTTCTTTTGCGTGAGCATATTCTTGCTTCGGCCGTTGTTCTGGCGCATGAAGTATCGCTAAACATGAGCGCGTCATCAGCGGGCGCCGGATGCAATATATGCTGTAAACCGCCAGTTTTGTATTGCAGTAGCGAGCTCTCGCTTAAAAAAAAAAAAAAGATCTCGCAGTTTAGATAATTCATTAATTTATGGGGTTTTATGTGCCAGAACCACTTTCTGATTATGAAGCACGCCGTAGTGGAGGACTGCAGAAATTTCGACCACCTGGGGCAGGGGCATAGCCAAGGGGGGGGGGGGGGGTTCAAACCCCCCCCGAAATTTTTCAATTTTGCTTGCATATATAGGCACGCACACATACATACACACGCACGAACATACATAAAGTATGGTTGAACCCCCCCCCCCTGAAAAAAATTTCTGGCTACGCCCCTGACCTGGCCGTTCTTTAACGTGCACTGACATCGATTGCCTTTAGATAAAAGAGACTAATATTTTCATGCTAGCGTTTGTACTCGGTAGTCTCTTTAGTGAGGTCATACTCTCACTAAATAAAACAATATTACTACAAACTTAAGCACCTTACACGCTCTCAGTTGATATATTCTCCTGAAAAGTGCAAGAAAATGTGTGGGAGTGCACAGCAGGAGAGACCTATCCTAATCATGCCCAAGAAATAAAAGACCGAAAGTAAGGGTAGACCATACAATCAGATTTTGCTTCTTGAAGACCCCTCACATGCTGGAAATTATATTTGTGTAAGAAATTGCATGCAAACACCGCTATCAGTTGAGTGCAAAATTCAGTTAGCAATTCTGCTGACACTATAATATGCCTAAAAGGTTGATATGCACTCTTTTCTACAGAACTATTTGTCCGCACTCCTGTATTTAGAAAAATGAATTTGTAATGAAGGTGTGGAAAAATGTAGACAACAATCGTTCACGGAAATAAGTGAAAAGTTTATTTGGTGGGGCAGCACATGCAATGACCTCACTCCACAAAAGCCATGCGTACCAATCACTTTCATTTTTTTTTTTCAAAGTGAAAACAGATGGAAAAAAGCTGAAATAGCTTGAAGAGGGCCTTGCCCCATTTTGTACTTATCAGCGTGTGCGGCAAAAAGCATGTCTCCTAAAACAGCCCAATAGATGCTAGAAAAATACTCACAAAGAGACGCTAAATATTTTCAATAGCATACTTAGCGTAGCATAAATTTAAAAAGTTCACAAAAGCACATGAATACTCAACACATATTGTTCACACAATAAGTGAAGACACTGAATCAGAAGAAATGCTAAAAAAATGACAATAATAGACACATTTTCATTCAAACACATGCATTTTTATACAGATCTACTGACGTTCTGGTAGATCATATTAATCGCACTGTTGACGGTACGCCAAGGACCAAAGCCACCATTCACAATTTAATTAAGGGTTTATTGCTATAGTATGCATGGCGAATGGCAATTAACATACTATCTTGCTTGTTTTTCAAATCTGGCATTTTCTTGTATTTGGGTCAGTGAAACAGAAAAAGAATATTCAGAGAAGATTCATACTTCAAGTTTAACCTACACCTGTAAAATCTAAACGCAGGAACAATAATAAAATTTAAAAAATCTTCTATAGCAAGGAAAAAAATTTAAGTGCAGCGGCTTATCTTGAAGTGCTTTGCTTTTTGGCGTTTGCCTGCTCTGTCTGTGTTTAGCCCCTTAATGTAAAAATGAAGTCGCGTAACAACATAGAATTGTATTATTTTTTGAGAGAGCATTGAGGCATGGCTTCGGCACCCAACCTTTTGCCAAAGCCTTGCTTTCACAATGGTCAGCACATCTAAAATGCTGTCTGCATGGAGTTCTTCACATGAAAAGCAGCCCGTGAACAAGTCTTGCTACCAATCTACATTATTCACAACTACAGGAACTTAAAAATGAAACGTATTGACAAAGCAATGCTCGGCCGAAAACCTGCAGCGACGACGAAACACAGCAGCAGCCCTACAGCAGCGGGGCGAAGGCGCGAAGGCTCCCATTGCTGACGATGGTAGCGCCGCCACGCGGGCACTCAGGAGAACGAAAACTCGTTCACATTTTTTGCGTTGCGGCAACGTACCCTCTCCCCGGAGAGTGGGCTCACTACCCAATATTCTAGAACACTATAGCTACGCGAATCGAACGTTCTTACTTCGGTGTGCTCGTCGCCTCGATCCAGTGTTAAAGTCGCCGCTGCTGTCGACGTCTTGGGGTCGTCGTCGTCGTCGATCCGCTGCCTTGCTAGTCGTCTTCGTCGCCGATCCTCCGGCCCTTTGTCGAGAACATCTGTCTCGTCCAGTTAGGCCTAACTCCTGGCCTCCCCTTAGTGCCACCGGTTCGAACTGCCGATGTGGCTCTCTGGTGATTGTCCGTGGGTCGTCGTCGTCTTGCCGCACTGTGGGAGTGCCGTAGGTGCCCTGCGAACTGCTGTGACGGGGCTGCTGCAAGCCCGGGGAGCCTCACTTGAATAACACCAAGGTCGACGGCCACCCTCCCGAGCCTCTCGTGCTGCTGCCCCCAGAACGGGGCCCTACTGCTCTCGTCGCGGGTGCGACGCTGGCTTGCAACACCTTGCTCCTCGACGACTCCAACGAACAATGCCCGCTTGTTCCTCCGGGGTTCCACATCTCACCTTGGGTCGCGTGGCACGCGCCTTTCTCCGGCCAATGACTTGCGTCGACGTGGCGGGGGTGCACACCATCGGGTACTTTTCCATTCCCCGCACACCATCGACGCATTGCGCTGCCCGGCACGCGCCCCGTGCCCCTTTACTCATGACAAAATGTCATAGACAGCTCTCAACGATAGCCAGCAAATTCTTTAGATGTCAGTGGTCATACTAGTACTCGTAATCATACGGCAAGTGCACAAGAGTGCAATTAAGAAACATTGTGTGCTGTGCCCCGTCACAGCCCCTTCTCAGACTCAGTACGATTTTTCACAAGTCACCGGTGTACTGCAGCGTAAGTGACTTAGGCGTCCTGCACGCAATAGAAAAAGGCCAGCAAGTTTTAGAACCGCCGTTCTTTGTCCTTTCATTTTGCGGTGGGATTAGGTCTGCTTATCAGCAGATTTATGTCTTTGCCTGTATAACCGGATGGATTGCTAAAAATTCCGGAGTCTCCGAGCCAAATCAGGAGAGTTGCCATACAGGCATGAAATGGCCAATGTTTCCATCGTATACACCGGTGGCACGTTTCAATGTTTTTTGTTTATTTTTTTTACGCAGCGCTTCCGCTTTAATTTTCAAGTTTTCTTTTTCTTTTCTTTTTCCGAACAAGTAGCATCACGCTATTGGAACAACGTGCTGCACTCGAGAGTATCGCAAATTAGCCAGTTTCACACGCTTTTCCATAAACGCCACCTTCACAACGATTTTCTTCCATACCCTGTCCCTCGTCATGATGGTTCTTTGAAACTAAAACGCATTTTTTGCCGCATATCACGATACGCTTTTTCTGTGGAATAACCTGCCATCTGATATTGTAATGGAACTCGACTCTGATAAATTTCAGAAATTAGTTCACTCTTATGTCTTGACTGCTAATCATCCGTGCAAGTCCCTTTATACGGCTCTCTTTGTTTTTTAAAACTTATTTTTCCATATATATATATATATTACTTACAGTTATAGGGAACTGTTTCGTAGTGCGAAATATCAGTGTTCTGCATTGTATAATCTTTGCATATCACATATATATATATATATATATATAATTCAAAATAAAGTTCTGAAGGTCCGGTGCACATGTAGTTGAAGAAATGAAGGAGCACACTTACGAAAATTGCATATTTTTACTCATTTACGTTTCGGCCGTGGCACGGCCTTCGTCAGAATCTTCTGATGATTCTGACGAGGGCCGTGCCACGGCCGAAACGTAAATGAGTAAAAATATGCAATTTTCGTAAGTGTGCTCCTTCATTTCTTCAACTATATATATATACATATGTATGTATATATATATATACATATATACACACGTCACTTCTTGAATTTTCAACACATGTTGGTCTTAAAATATGTTGTCTTTATTATTTTTTAAAGTTGATTCGTTTCTCTCCGTAGAGTGCGACTGCTTTCAATGTTTTTTTTTTTTTCTTTTCTTGTTTTACCTGGTATACTTTTCTTATTCTTATTTGACGATGTTGCACAACCCCCTATGGAAGGCCTTCAGGGTATGCAGAAATAATTAAACAAAAATGTCCATGTAGAGCAGCATTGCAACCAGCAGAAAAAGAAGTTTTGAGGCGCCCAACATAAAGCACACTTACACCTTTTCTGCACGGCTGGATTGGATTGAATTGAGAGTGTCCAAACTACAGCTGCTATAATTAAGTGGCCTCTATTTCTTGATACAAATGGTGCAACTGAGAAAATTTTGATGTTGGTGTGGCATGTCGGTGCAGTGTGGCACAATTTAGACAAATGTCACTGTTTTGGCGCAGCTTGGTGCGAAAATAAGGAATTGTATCATATTGGCGCAGCTTGCACAGCTGTTGCACCCCTGCCGTTTAGAACGAAGTGGCGAGTGGAAGCGTCGCCGAGCGGTGGCAACCCTTTTGCCCATGCAGTGTCAAATTAATGCCACCGATGAACAGGCCACGAAAGTACCAAACGCATGACTGCCAGGTAACGGCTACTGTGCCGAGTGCTCCCAGCTGTTCACTGTGGAGCGAACGGAAGCTGTCAAGTCAGAGCACCCAGACCATTAATTTCAGTCTTAATCGCATCCCTGATGTCTTCCGTGATAGAATCTATACAAAAATTAATTTTTCCTACCGCTTTGCAACACCGGAAAACTGCAGTCTCTCGAATGCCGAAAAGTGGCAAAAAGACCATGGGCTGACTTGCGCCGCAGCATTCCATGGGGTGTACTCCAGCAAAGCCTTAGCACTCTAAATGGCACTTCTGACGCTGAAATGCGCCATCCAACTTTAGAGAAACGGTCCAAATGCATGCAATGGTCATGGAATCTTGTTCCTAGACATTCGTCAATGGCGAGGACACAATGGTGCTTGAACACCGACACTCGATAGGTAGAATCGACAGTTTTGTCGACAACGCGGTGCCAAAAAACTATTGTTTTGCAAACTTCGCGGCTGCACGCCTCGGGAAAAAATTGCCCAGTGATCACGCAAAGCCCTTACTGCGAAACTGGTCAGCTTTCACGATTGCGCTATGCATCCACAATGAGCCGTTAATGATTTTTTGAGCACAACTACCAAAACCTCAGACTTGACCAACGGCTTTCCAGTGCAAAAAGTGCGAAACTCTTGCAGCATTACGTGACGTCCACACCCGGCCCATAAAAGCAGCCACTGCCTTCCCTCCTCATTCGCTCTCCACTCTGCGAGCTGCTTCAACACCAGTCACTGCTCTTGCTCGCCTTTGTGTCAACTCCTTGCTGCCAGTTTCGACATTGCTGCTCCTCCAAAGGCGCCCTCCTGAGCACATACTTCCACCAACAGGTGCCCTTCCGTGGTTCCTGCTTCTTGCACAACTCCACCTTTCTTCTGCAACATGTGAAGCCGAAGCCAAGCCCGCCACTGCAGCCGTCGCAATCCCCAGCGTGCACGAGGAAAGCAAGATGCCTTGACGACATTTTGAAGCTTCTGCATTGCCCACCATGTTCAGTCACTTTGGCACCAACGGCGCGTGCCTTTGAATCTGTGCTGCAAGCAAATTGATTGTGTTATTCAGAGTGCTTCGTTAGGAATGCCTCGCGTGTGTTTTTGTGGTCTACAGTGAGAAGTGGCTCCTCCAGGCTCTTTAGTAGTGCATGCTCACAGCATGTGACGCCAGCAAGAGGTACAACATTAATTTACTTGGTGCGATCCATTTGCTGAACTTGCACCTTCGAAGGTCGCCAACTGCTTTGCAGCTTTTCCCACGCCGCTGTCGGCGACCTTGACGATGACCAGCCTGGTGATCACCAGACTTGCAGCGATCTGTAAGAGGCTGTTTGTAAAATTGCTGGCCAAGAGGTAGAAGGTGACTGAAACGTTCGCACTGGCTGACGTTGCTGCTCTAGCGATGGGTGCAGAGATAATTGACACTGTTGGTGGCCCCAATGAGGACGAAGAACTGGCAGACAAAACAGCCACGTGAGGGCCGACTCTGGTGCAGACGCACACCAGAGTCGGCCTGGCGGCGACCACGGCCTCCCGCAAGGCTCGATCAAATTGGAGCAAGGGTGGCACGCACCCGGCAAGAACTTGAAACAGCCAGAGCTCACGGTCATTTTTGCACCTGAATAAAGTTTTACTTTACTGAATACATTGCATTTTGACTTTTTGCAGTTGCGGCGCAATCAAAGCTCAGCTGCTTTAGCTTTTCTCGAGTGGCCACTTACATCGAAATACCACTTATAACGAGGGATTACTGTCACTGGTAGCGGGAAGTACTGTGCTGCTTTGTGGTTCTCACTATTTTGCCAGCATCATCACTGCCAGAGACCAACATTTCCTCAAAGCAACTGACCCATGACATCACACGTGACGTTTCTGCTCAAGTCACACCTGACGCCAGCACACATCCACGCGATGCCTGAACACATACTACAGTTGCCCGAATTTAGAGAATAATTGTATTGAAATGCCATTTTCACGCAGCAAGGCAGCTTGGTGCAGAACGGTGCACAATAGTGCAATTGGTGCAGTGCATCCACCCCTGAAAATATGATCATAGTGCTTATAATATACCAGGCTTCGATACGTGAAGAAATAATTCTGCTTGATTTCAGCCAAGTCTGTAGCATTTCCAAGAAAACTTAACCAAGTGTTGAGTACAGATTACTAATTTAGGCCAACAGTTTTCCTTATCGAAATCTACAAGAAATGAAAACTTAAAAAAAAAAACGGAAAAAAATGAAGCACCAAGTTAAAAGCTACTGCTCAACAACAACAAAAAAATCATAAATTTGCAAATTGCCCCTGGTGAGATAGTTGAAAAAGGTAGAATTGAGGACATGCACTGCCATTAATTAAAGCATAGAACATTTCTGAGAACTCATAGAAACAAGGCAATAGTTTTATCTAAGCTACTAAATAACGCATCATATTTACCAAGTTTTGAAACTTACAGACTGTAAGTAGAATACTCCTGTGAACTTTCAGCCCAGAGTTGAAATGTTCAACATCTGGCTGCAATTTTCTTTTGATGAATGTAATCTCAAGGCAATTTGGTAAGAGCACGGCAGCAGCAAATCACAATTCTGCTTCGAACAGTTAGCAGAACACTAATTCAGATTGGTTCAGCAGTTGATGAGGCTCACCTGTCCTCCTCGGCAAACGCAGCAATCTGGTCGAGGCATGCCTGCCTCTTCTTCTTCAGCTCAGCCATTTGGCGCCTGGTGCACTTGCGCTGCACAGAGCAAGTACAGTGAAATGCTGACAGCTGTGCAGTTGCACAACCAAGCTTCCTTCACACTGACCACATCTGGTAATAGAATATCAGAATAGTTGTAACAACAATAATGCAATATGTCTAGCACTCCAGAAAACTCTCTAAAAGGCATGGGCAAATATTTGAATGCTTCGAATACTTGAACGAATATTACAGTATTCCAGTTCGCTTTGACACAAATTTAAATTATCTGAAATTGCAAAGTACTGCTCAAAATTGTGGAATTCAGAAGGTTAACCGCAATACCTGATGTTACTACCTTAGAAAGGGAAAATTAATCATCTAAAATTGGTTTCTTTGAACGGGGAGAATAAGACCAGCATAACTTATTCGCTTGAAAAGATAACTCAAGATCAAGAAAGTGAAATATATTATCTTGCGGAACCTCATGCGAAAAACGCAGTCCATGCCCTTTTTGCTCAAATGTTTCTATAATCTTAGCCCGATTTTGTTCCATGGAAGCACATTCGACAAGCACGAGGTAATCGTCCACATATCTGGAAACATTAATTACAAGGCCATTCAGTGTCATTTTCAAAAGCCTCTCCAGATAACTTAAGATACCACACAGGACGGGTGCTACACGAGAGCCAATAAAAATGCCGGATTTTTTATGTAAAACGTACGGTATCAGCTATTGCCGTTAACCTTCTGAATTCAGTTGTTACGATCATTGGCGTAAATCATGGGAGGATCAGGGGAGTCGACCCCCCTTGTGTTCAGGCTGGGGGGGGGACACCCATTGCAAGTGTCCCCCCCTTGAGGTTTAGCTCAAGAACATCATATATTTGAATTACTTGACAGATATAGTGCATTCAACTTTTTTTAAAGTGATTATTTTTTAGTGTGTACCTGTGTTCAATACCCCTCTGCTGTGTCAGACCATAAAAATCGCAAATGCCGCTCAACCGGTTCAAAGAAGACTGAATAGAACAATGCAACTGCTCGAGCTAGGACCCCATGCTCGTTTTTAAATGCGAAGCATTTCTTAGCGAAACGATGACACTTTGAACGTTTCTATCTACGTATCTATCTATCTGGCCGCCCACGTCTGGGTGCTCTCATGATTGCCTCCTTAACTTGGTGTAGACCAATATTGGCGTGGGAGGGTAAGAGGATTTGACGAATATGACTGTCGGGTCATGACATGAATAACATGAAAATCTTGTCACATACGTCGTCAAACCCTTTCCTCCGGACACGTGGCACACAGCAGTTTGACGTGGTGTACTGGTACAGGGAACCCAAGCTCAAGTTTGGGCGTGACGTTAGCACGGCTGAGCTATGTGTTACTGCGGGGCAGACGCTGCCCGTGAAGGCGGTTTGTCACCGGATTTGCCAGCAGCGGCGGCAAGGACACGTGCGCACATGCGCTCCTCATTCGGCCCGGTGCACTGCTAGTCAGCAATAGTTACACTGTGACGCACCACAGATGCAATCCGAGAGCTCTGCGCGTGCGCAAAAGCAGGGGCGGCAGTGTTGTGGCCATGGATGTCCCCAGTTGCAGTGATGCTACCGAGGACTTCTGATTTGGAGCAATTTTTGGAGCAGCAAAATTTCCGTTTTGGAGCACTTTGGAGCAGCAAAATTTTCATCTTGGAGCACTTTGGAGCAGATAATTTTGCATCTGGGAGCACTCTGGAGCAGCGAATTTTACATCCTGGAGTGCACTACAGAAGCATATTGCAATAACATTCAAGCACCGGAATATTACTATGGGACTCTTATGAAGGCTAGAAATATTTCGATTCATTGCAAATCTCATGGAAAAAATTATCTGAGGAGAACTCCATACTTCACTCGCTAATGAAAAAATAAGGGCTCATGCAGTTGAGTGTTCTTGAATTAACCTCTTCGGCGATTCTTTTCGACACTAGCAAATAAACAGAATACCAGATCAATAAAATTTCACTTTATGAAATAACACTCTAAATACATCTATGTGGTTATCAGCAGACATTGTAGACAAACGCAGTGATGTACAGCAGTGCCTCAACACCAAAGAGCCACACTGTCCCTAATGCTTTCCCCCCTAAGAAAACTCCAAGGCGAAAGCCAGGTTCTTTTTCTTCTCTATCGACGGGTTGATCCTCCCCCTCCTTCTCTGCAAGCTATCTGCACCTCACCTGGTTTTGCGCTAGCTCCATGATCGGCGCACCGATTACGGAAGCAGTGTAAAGCGACGATGTCGTGATGGCGTCATCACGTGACATCACGATATATGACGCAATAATGACGTCACAAGTTTTGACAATCTATGACGTGATGATGACGCCATCGATTGACGCCGCCGACGGTCAATTTTCGTGTCTGATAAAGCATCTGACGCTTTCGCATTAATATTGCGCATTGAACGTTAACAACCTGGCCTTACATACCAAACTGTCCTCCACCATGTCGCCTCCTTGCCATGCGCGAAACAGCTTCGCTTATCATCCACTCCACTGAGTGAAATGGCTCCTCAACTTTTTTTGAATGTTTATTGTGATAACAATTATATGGACGCTCTCCGCAGATTTTTGCCGTCGCCATTGCCGTAATTTTCTGTATAAAAACCAAATTAATAACATCACCACGCGCATTCTAGCCGCGGGTAAAAGCTCGCGAGCGCTGGCGACGAACGCGGCTGAAGCTGAGATTAAGCTAGCCGGCCGTCTGTCTCCGTCGCACGGACAGCGCATGAGATTACACCTTCCCGCGTGCGGGCCTGCCGTCGATTGCTCATCAAACAGAGAGGAAACGCCCCGCCCGTCTTTCGTAAGGAGCATGAAAGGACGCCAGGGGAGCGGGAGAGCGGGGGGGGGGGGGGTACCGCATCGTTCGAAGGGCGCAGTCGCTTGCGCGCGCGCCATCACGAGGCATCAGGAGACGGCTCGTAAACTTGCTGTGCTCTCAACGCTTACTTCGTGTTTAGAGAACTCAGAGCAAGAAAACGCTTGGGTTCCTGGAGCGCCCATATTCCCTTAAACCAGTGTTTTGTTGAGTTACGCGAGATAGAATCCAAAAGAGTTAGCTGCTAGCCTTACTTCGTTTAACAGTATACAATTTGTTGGTATCGCATTCATTGTTTCGCCCTTAAGCGAAACTGAGTTTTTTTACCCGTCAGCTATTGACCCCCGAAAGTGAGGGGCGGACGTGTAACATGGGGTAGCCGCTTCACTGTGGGCCGTCAGCGACGGGCCCGCTACTGACAGCTGCGTATTTGCGGCTGCTCCGACCAGGATATATGCTTTTATTAATGAGATGACATTTTTAAAAAGCAAGCAAAAAATTCAAACTGGAACCCTAGCACGTGAGCTCGAAAGGGCAGGGCCATTCAGGGGGTATTTACGGCAGAGTGATTAAACTCGGACGTGCTGGTTTAAGCAATTACGAAAAAGCTCTTCCGAATGAAGATCCATGGATAAAGTATATCTGAGGAAAAGTGTGAACGCGTTTCCACCGTTCGCGCGCTCTTCCATAAACGTGAACCAAGGAAAATTCGATATTGTTCCATATATATACTGCTAGCGATCCCAGATTTCATTCCGCGATGTCCGGAAACAGAAGTGACAGACATTTTAGCAGCACACATGTAGTAGTTATTACTGAACATTGCTTTCCTTACGTGCCGTGCGACGCTTGAAACGAGCTATCAGCAGCGTTTCTAGAACAGACGACGTCTGGCGATGAATCGCCGTCGCACTTTCTCGCTACCGAGAGGCCTAGACGTCATGAGCCTCTGCGGAGAGCGCGTTTTGCTGTCGAGCCGACTTGCAGAACAGAAGATGCGTCGGCACCGTGCATGGCATCGTGGCTTATTCGGGACGCACGCGCAAGGGCTATTTATTCAGTGGAATAATTCTTGGTCCATGGTTGTGACTTTGGCAGCCCCAAGATCAAGCTGCACATGTTCTGACGCGCCGGCCGTGCGATTGCCGGTGATAGACGCTCCCAAACCCGAGACTTTGGCGCAGTTTGGCGCAATTTTCGTCGATATTATCAGGATGGCGCAGTAAATACAATTTGGCGCACTTTGGCGCAGTTGGCGCCGGAGTGGAATCACTGCCAGTTGCGATGAGAGCAGCAGCACTGCTCGACGTTGCTTTGGAAGCCTATGCACCACAGGTGATCAGTTTTATCTATCCCGGAATGGCGAGAACAGACACAGGTCATTTAAATGCGAGAGCGTTAAGAAAAACCGCCATCGGCAGCGTTGGAAAGAATAAAAATTAGGATCCCATCAGGAACCGAACCCAATCATTCTGCGTGGCAATCAGATATTCTACCAAAAAGCCACGCCAGTTATATAAACTGGTTTGGAAAAACAGCCTATGCAGGCGTAATGTCGGTGCAGCGTGAATTGTGGTTGTGGTGGTGGCTATCTAATTTTACAGGAAAGCAATAAATGCTTCGTATGTCGTAAGGCGTCATATCAGATTAACATCTGTGGTTCCTGTGCTGGATCCGCTTTTATAGCAGTCTAATAAACATTGCATTTGTATTCCTATGATTCAGCAAGCTATACTGAAGCATTGCTCGACCCTGGAGGAATACATCAACGAAAGTTGCGTATGATATTTACATGATTGCACCATAAAGTGCACTTAGTTTTGATAATACAGACGTATGTACTTTAACGTGAGGGCTGATGCTACGTCGCACCATAACTGACCCTTTAAATACCAGTGTTGTCGACATCCCTGGTAAGTCCACGATGTGCACACATTACTACACTTACAAAAACACGTCGATCCACCTCGTACCGCTTGGCTCAAAGCCAAAAAATACAGCATAGAACTACTCATTGACTGCTTCGCATGAAACTGATTCCCACAACGCGTGGGATTCGCCGTATTTTAAAATTTTATTTCAAAGCATGGTTTAATTTTTATGTAAATAAAAATACAACCCTTATCTATAAAACAAAATGGCCACGATGGTCTGATGTATGTCCCCCTTTGTGATTTTTCTGGATTTACGCCACTGGTTACGAAGTAATGTCACCACAAAATGGCATGTGTTTTCTCAAAACAAATAACTAGGTTGCAAGATGTAGGCTTTCTGACTAATGTTGTGGTGTTCGCCGCTCAAAAGGTTTTGCGAATGAAAAAAGAAAAAGGATGCCCTATTAATGCTGCAAGAAAGCGACAGAGGTTTGCGGTTGTTCCGTATATATGTGCATGGGTTTTCACATAGGGTCAAAAAATTTGCAACAAAAATTTAACACTGACGTTGTTTTTTCCGCCAGCAGGAAATTGCAGCACATATGTTCAAAGACTGACATGAAAAAGCAAAATGAAGGTAGGCCCTGTGAAAAGGGGATGCGGTGTTAATCATAACCATCGTTTCACTAACTGTCGAACGAATGTGGTATATTGCATTCCATAGCCTTGTGACAGGGTATATAACGGGCAGACTGCCTGAATGTGCGCCTGCGAGAGCACTACAATGCGCTCAAGTCGGTTTGCACTTGTCCACTTATTGCGCAAAGTGTGGTAGTGTAGCAGAATTTTCGCACACGTCTGTTCTGTGCGCTAATCATGACGCAAGAACTAGGGAGACTGCGGAAGCCTTTTTTATAAAGAAGAACACTGATAGTTGTGTCAGTTCACCCTCTACATCGCCTTTAGATTATGAGATGTCATTTCAGGACGACACTTGATTTCAGTGGACGTTTGCCTCCTGTATTTCCCTTTCCCTTCATGTTTTTTCTGGTATATATATATATAGTGTGAGCGCTGACTGTGTCGGTCATCATCTTCACTTGTGCATACACATCATCGTGATCATCATCATTGTGTTGGATCGCCGGTGTTCGGTTTTTGGTTCGCGCGCCTTTGCTGTAAATACAACAATCGTTCCGTCGTACCTGACGTCGTCTCACAAGTGGTGGAGCGTGCTGTGATTCCCACGTCCGCTTGCTCTACCGGTCACCCCTGGAGCTCCGGTCTGGTCGACGACTGTGCTTGCCAACAACATCCATGGCACAAAACGACGCACCTCCTACCATCCCTGCCGCGCCCGCTCAGCCTGCTGGGCCACGGTACACCGTGAGTACATCCCAGCGAGACCCTCCAGTATTTTCCGGCCTTCGCGGTGAGGACGTCGAAGAATGGCTGGACAACTACGACAGAACCAGTGCTTGTAATTATTGGGACGAGGCACATAAGCTGCGCTATGTTCCCTTTTACCTCAAGGAGGTCGCGAAGACGTGGTACCATAACCACGAAAGCGACTTTCCCGATTGGTCAGCATTCACGGTGCAGCTGCGTCAGATCTTCGGCACGTCTGCAGGACGCTCTGAGGTAGCGAAACAGAAGCTCGCTACTCGCATCCAGGGACCCGACGAATCGTACACGTCGTACATTGAAGACGTTCTGGCTCTCTGCCGCCGTGCCCAGAGTGACATGCCCGAGTCCGATCGCATTCGTCATGTACTGAAAGGCATCAACTCTATTGCTTTCAATGCTCTTGTCATCCAGAACCCAACTTCGGTTCAGGATATCATTACTACGTGCCAACGCCTGGACGCACTCCACTCAATGCGCCTTCCACACGCCTCCTGTGACTCTCGCCTTACTGGAGAACATGAACTGCGCGCCCTCATCCGCACCATCGTGAGAGAGGAACTTCACGGCATTGTTCCTGGCAGCCCAGCTACTTCATCCGTCCGCTCTCCTCCTTCTAATCTGCGGGACATCATCAAGGATGAACTGGTGTTAATGACGAGCGTCGCACGTGCCCCGTCTCCTGCGGCTTTTCATGCGCCTTCATATGCCGAAGTCCTATCACGGCCTCCGGTACCAACTCCACCTGCGCCTGCGGACGTCGTATACGACCACTTGGCCGCGATGGCAGCCAAGGCACCAGCACAACAGCACTCCGCTCCTTGGCGCCCTGCACGCCCCATCTGTTTCTACTGTGGCATACGAGGCCATATCTCCCGCTTTTGCCGCCGCCGCCAGCAAGATGAACGACGAGGATATTCTTCCTACGAGAGAGATTTTACTCCGAGGTCCGATTCCTACGTTCCGGGACCCTACGTTCCCTCGTCACAACGCTCGCCTTCTCCTCCTCTGTCCCACGGCGACCCTCGTCCTTCCCGCTCACCCCGCCGTCGTTCACCGTCGCACTTCCGCCGTACTTCTTCGCCCTTACGTTCTGCCCCGACACCTCTCGACAGCCACTCGGAAAACTAGAAGCTGCAGTTTTTGGAGGGGAAACTGCTCGTCGTCTAAACGCAATAATTCCTCCTGCGCGCCCTGCAAATTTACTGACTGTATGTGTGGAAGGTATTTTGGTGGACGCCCTTGTAGACACTGGAGCCGCTATCTCGGTCATTCATCGCAAATTATGCCGTCGCCTACGAAAAGTGCAAACTCCGTATGTTGGTCCGGTGTTATGTGGCGCCAATGACAATCCCATTTACCCTATTGGACAGTGCACTGTTCGTGTTCTGATCGACGGAATTCGCCATCATATTCAGCTTGCTGTACTTTCTTCGTGTGCTCACCAGATTATATTAGGCTGGGACTTCCTGTCAGCTGCTTCCGCTGTAATTTCGTGTGGCTCGCCCGTTATTCACATTACGGACACCGAGCATTCTAGTGCTTACAATTTCTCGTCGCCTCACCTTGTCGCAGCTGCGGATTTTGTACTGCCTCCAGCCCAAGAACGTATTCTCACAATCAAGTCAAGAGATACTATAGACGGTGACGCAGTGGTTGTCCCTGATCAGCGGTGTATTTTTCGAGGAATCGCATTCGCCTGTTGTCTAGTGCGGTTTTCACGTGGTCATGCCAGTCTCACCGCCTACAACACGACATCAGAGACGCAACTCCTGTCTGAGGGGTCCACTGTTGCCAGCCTTATCGACACAGCACCGGTATGTGTCGTCACTGTATCGCCTTCCTCGTCAATCGCAAAGTGTACGCCCGCGGGAGGTTCATCTAATGCTCTCAAGGCCACTTTGAGTACCGACCTGACTCCAACCCAAACCCATGACTTATTGGCCATTTTAACGAAACACCAAGCTTGTTTTGACGTTTGTTCGGATGGCTTGGGTCAAACTACGGCGGCCTCTCATCGTATCGACACAGATGGGTCTCGTATCATTCGCCGTCGCCCTTACCGTGTCTCGTCTTCAGAACGCAAGGTTATCGAGGAACAAGTCAATGACATGCTCGCACGCAACGTTATCAGACCTTCAGCAAGCCCTTGGTCTTCTCCTGTTGTCCTGGTTAAGAAAAAGGACGGGTCAGTACGATTTTGCGTTGATTACAGGGCACTAAACAAAATTACCCGGAAGGATGTATATCCTATGCCTCGGATTGACGATGCCCTTGACACCTTACAGGGCGCTGAATACTTTTCAAGCCTCGACTTGCGATCTGGCTATTGGCAGATCCCGATGCACGAGTCTGATAAAGAGAAGACCGCATTTGCTACACCTGATGGCCTCTTCGAATTTAATGTGATGCCTTTTGGGCTCTGCAATGCCCCAGCCACATTTGAGCGAATGATCGACACGGTACTGCGGGGCTTAAAATGGAAGACCTGTCTTTGTTACCTGGACGACATCGTCATCTTTTCGTCCAGCTTCTCACAACACCTAGAACGTCTAGACGAGGTACTCACGTGTCTAGCCAAAGCCGGTCTCCAGCTAAATACCAAGAAGTGTCGGTTTGCGAGCCGCAGCATCAAAGTGTTGGGTCACGTCGTCAGCAAGCTTGGTATTGAACCTGATCCTGACAAGGTGGCCGCTGTCTTGCACTTTCCTAAACCCACTACGCTAAAGGACCTTCGCAGCTTCCTCGGCTTAGCGTCGTACTTCCGCCGGTTTGTCCGTGATTTCGCCACTATCGCAGCACCTCTTCACAAACTTCTGACCACAAGTGCATCCTTCGTTTGGACGGATGACTGTGAAGCTGCTTTCCAGACCCTCAAGCGATGCCTCACGTCCGGGCCAGTTCTTCGCCATTTCGATCCCACAGCACCTACTATCTTACACACTGACGCAAGTGGGCATGGAATCGGCGCTGTCCTGCTGCAGCTTGACCAGACTTCGCAAGAGCAAGTAGTGGCTTACACGAGTCGCACTCTCTCTCCAGCTGAACGGAATTACACCATCACTGAACAAGAATGTCTGGCCATCGTGTGGTCTGTGCAAAAGTTCCGCCCTTATTTGTACGGCCGCCGTTTTACGATCGTGACAGACCATCATGCGCTCTGTTGGTTGTCCTCTCTGAAGAACTTGTCAGGACGCCTCGGCCGTTGGGTGCTCCGACTCCAGGAGTATGACTACATTGTCACATACAGGTCGGGTAAGAAACACCAAGATGCCGACGCTTTGTCGCGTTGTCCGCTGTCGCAAAATAACCATGAAGCACCTACCTCCTGTGTGGCACCTCTCAGCGAAGCGACCACGTCGATGACCAGCGTTAGTCCGATCAAGTCCACTGCGCCGGCTGACTTGCTTCAGTCCGCAGACATCGCCGCGCTCCAACGTGCAGACACATACTGCCGTACAATCATCGATCGGCTCACTGGCTCATCCCGTGCTCCCAACAGCCGCTTACGACGACAGCTCGCGCGTTTCAAACTTCACGATGGAGCGCTCCTTCGGTACATTTACCATCCTCTCGGTAACCGATGGGTCCCAGTCATCCCTCGCTCACTTCGACTCCAAGTTTTAGAAGCCTTTCACGACGACCCGACGGCTGGCCACTTAGGTTTTCACAAAACCTACGATCGCATCAAGGCTCGCTGCTTCTGGCCTGGCCTTTCCACTAGTGTTTTCAAGTACGTCGAGTCCTGTTCGTCATGCCAGCACCGAAAACGTTCGACATCTCTTCCCGCCGGCCCTTTACAACCTCTACCGTGCCCGTCCGCTCCCTTCGAGTTCGTGGGCATAGATTTATACGGACCTCTTCCGCTTACACCCGCCGGTCATCGCTGGTTCGTTACTGCCGTAGATCACTTAACTCGCTACGCTGAGACGGCAGCTCTTCCTTCTGGTGCTGCCTCCGAAGTCGCCGACTTTGTCCTGCGTGCCATTATCTTACGCCACGGCGCCCTTCGAGTTCTCCTTAGTGACCGTGGCAAGACGTTTCTTTCTCATGTCCTCGCTGAAGTCCTACAGGCCTCTGACACCATCCATAAGACCACCTCGGCATATCACCCGCAGACAAATGGTCTCATCGAGCGTTTTCACCGAACTTTGTCCGACATGATCTCTATGTATGTTCAGCCCGATCACAAGAACTGGGACACAATACTGCCTTTCGTCACGTTTGCCTACAATACGGCCATACAGCGCACTACAAGCTACAGCCCGTTTTTCCTCGTGTATGGCCGTGCACCGTCTTTTGTTCTGGACACCACCTTCTTCTCCGCGCCCTCTGTCCCATCAGCGTCCCTTCCAGAAGAGTTCGCTGCCCGCGTCGCCCGCTGCCGTGAAATTGCCCGCGCCAACACCTCTGCCATTCAGGCCAAGAGGAAAGTTCGCTGTGATGAGACACGTAGAGTTGTGTCTTTCCACCCAGGCGACGAAGTGCTCCTCTGGACACCTGTTCGCACACTGGGGCTCTGTGAAAAATTCGTTCACAGATACCTGGGCCCTTACACCGTGCTTGAACGAACGTCTGCGGTGAATTACCGCGTCGCTCCTGTTAGTTCGGCTTCGGACCGCCGTCGTCGCGGTACCGAGATCACCCATGTGTCTCGCCTGAAGCCCTATATCCGGCGTTCGTACCCTTACTAAAGGGACGTCTTGCTGACCGCTTTCGTGAAGGGGGAAAATAGTGTGAGCGCTGACTGTGTCGGTCATCATCTTCACTTGTGCATACACATCATCGTGATCATCATCATTGTGTTGGATCGCCGGTGTTCGGTTTTTGGTTTGCGCGCCTTTGCTGTAAATACAACAATCGTTCCGTCGTACCTGACGTCGTCTCACAATATATATAGTTTTTATGCGAATAAGTCTAAGTTTCAGTCTGCGTTTGCTTGTGTCCCACTCTTTCTGTGTCCCATTTGTTTGTGCTGCCAGCATTTCACAATGAATCTATACCAACTAGCCCGCCTAACAACCCTTCTGAAAACAGGGGTTAGTTCAAACAGCAGCTTGCAGTAAAACTTGTGTCCACACTGACGGCCAAATTGGATAACGGAGCACATTTAAAAGAGCTATGGCGCTAGTGCAGACGGACGTTCTAACAGCAGCCAGTCTGGCCCATGTAAAATTTTTCACATGAAAAGGGATCACTACCCGCTTTACACAGAAGACAAATCGAAGGCCATGTTTCATGGTGCATTCCCCTCTTGCTGCTTCTTTCCTTCTTTGTGGATACTGAAGTCACGGATACTTTAGCTCATGCTTGGTGGAAAATACCCCATTCACATTGTAGCGTGCCGCTACTTTCTTGAAGCGGTGGGCCCCCCATGAATGTAGGGGCCACTAAAAACCGCCCATTTTCTTCATCCTGCCAGCGCCAACTTGCCACCTGCTCTTCCATTTTTCAGCACACATTCCCTGGTAACCGCTATTACTGCATCAAGGGCACCTGCTTGCTGGTATTTTTCAGCCCGTTCATGAACGCTTCGGTGCATAAACTGCATAGAGGAATTCACGATGCCGTCATTATCCGGTAGCAGTAATACCCTGATGACAGGCGTGTTGTTTTGTCTTTTTTGCTGTTGGACCATTGGGTATGTTTGCCTACGATGCATGGTGATTCCTTGCTTAGTAGTGTCACTGTTTTTTCCTAGGTAGTGCAATAGTTTTTTCAATACTGTCATTGCATGAGCATGATGCGTAAGAGCTTTGTCATTTGAGATAGTATACATTTATATACGTTCCCAAGTAAACATGGTTTGAAGATCAGTGCTTGTCCTGTCTACGTCTCTTTCTTCTGCATCTGTTTTTTATGCGCTGCTACTCATTTGAAGTTATGCAACCTGCCCAACTTTCCGCATTTAGAAGCACAGGAGCAGCGCTCGTATTACCTGCACTTTTTCCTCTGTCCTTGTTTTTCAGTGCTGTGAAGCTATTCCATCATTTCTGCACTTGTCAAATGCATATTTGACTGCATGTAACCCCCCCCCCCCTGTAAAGATGGTTTCACTGCAGCGTGCGGCTGCTAAGCCGTGAAACCACCTTTCCAGGGAAAATCCGCACAGCCACAAGTCAAGGTTATATGTACATATTGCCTTCACCTCGACTAATTATTTTTCTAAGTTTAAAAACTTGTTATAAGGGCATATATGCGCTAAGTATAGTCAGCTTTAAAACGCAATGCATTTTGTTGCTTATACACTACTGGTATTCCAATCTTGCTACTGTGGCGACACGCTGCGCACAAACCGGCGCAGCCTCTGCCTTGTCACTAGCTAGCCTGGCGTGACACGGCTGCATGCTGCACCACGCCTCTAAAAAGGGAGAGCACCACCGCAGCGTCACCGGAGGCTTAAATCAACGACGGTGGCTATAAACCCAAGCTGCCAAGCTTGGAAGTATTTCATTTCCTTCGCTAACTGTTCGAGTGCAGTGTCGGTATGCTCGCCGCGCTGCTACTACGTTAATGAACAGTCACTATGTTTTATGTTGGGATGCCTCCTTCCATCGACACGGCATCCCACATCTGGTGACCCGGAAACCGGTTTCACAGGCACCGCCATGACCGACCCAGAAGCCTTCACCGCTCTTCGCCAGCAAGTGCAACAACTTCAGGAACTGCAGACCCAGCAACAGCAGCATTCTCGCAACGCCTCCACAACCGAGGCCGTGCCTGCCGGCTCCGCTGAGGACATCAGAGCTCCTACTGAAGGCATCCAGCACGCTGCCTCATACGACACCTGGTGTGTCGCTGTAAAGCTTCCACTATTTTGGGTGGACTCGCTCGAGGTCTGGTTCGCCCAGGTCGAGGCCCAGTTCTCCCTGGCGCGCATCATGCAAGACCGGACCCGCTACAATTATGTCGTCGCCCACCTGGATGCACGCTATGCCAACGAGGTCCGGGATATCTTTGCTAACCCTCCAACGGCCAACCTCAATGAACCCATGAAGACTGCACTTATCCGCCGCCTGTCGCTCTCAGAAGAACAGAAGGTACGACAATTTCAGTCCGCAGAGCTTGCTGAGCGCAAACCTTCGCAGCTCCTGCGCCACATGCGTGCGCTCGCGGGCGACATGGAAGCCCAGGATTCCTTCCTGCGAGCGCTTTGGCTCCAGCAACGTCCAGGCAATTCTGCAGGCTCAGGTTAGGCTACCTCTCGACAAACTTGCAGAGATTGCTGATCACGTCATCGAGGCCTCATTGCCACAGTTGTCGCCCACCATCCAGGCTGTCGCCGCACTGCTGAACAGCTAACCTCCACTCAACAACGTCTGGGTGAACATCTTCCGTTGCAAAAGCGCCGCTACTTGCAAAGCCACGACCGTGACACCACTTCGTCGCGGCAGCCTGATAACAACGGCCCATGTTACTATCACCGATGCTTAAAGGACAGAGCCCGGCAATGTCGACCACCCTGTTCCGCTAGGCATGCGGGAAAACGCCAACAGCAGCTCGTAGAGACGGCCGCAAAGTGCCAACCCGGAGACCGTCGCATCTTCGTCACCGACCAAATCACTTAAACTTGAACTCTGAACTTTATTTCCAACAAAAGGTTGGGGGTTCCCCAGGCAAAAAAGCTGTTGAAAACAGCTTGAAGCAGCGGTTCCTTGTCAACAGCGGTTCTGACATTTGCTGCTACCCGCGATTCCATCTTCAAGGTCCTCGTCCGCCTACGTCTTTCGTTCTCAGTGTGGCAAACCGCTCTACAATCAAGACATACGGCTCACTCTGCCTGCACACCCAGCTCAAAAACTTACGCCACGACCTTCACTGGAACTTTGTCATCGCCGACGTCGCCGAGCCAATCATCGGTTCAGACTTTCTGGCCCACTACAACCTCCTTCCAGACTGCCGCAATGACCTTCTCATCAATGCAACAACGGGACATTCCACATCAGGCCAGCGAACGACCGCCCAACAGCCAAGCATCAAGGTACTCAGTGTTGACAATCATTCGTCGTACCACGCCATCCTCGTCGAATTTCCTGGATTGATGCGCCCCAGCGGACTGCCACACAAAGTGCAGCACACCACCATGCACTACATCCGGACTACATTCATACATTACATTCAGGCCCCCCTGTTTTCTACCGCACCGTCGCCTTGCCCCAGACCACATGCGCATAGCCAAAGCAGGGTTCGAGGCCATGCTCCACGAAGGAATCGCCCGCCGCTCCGACAGTCCATGGGCCTCGCCACTCTACCTTGTTCCGAAAAGACCGAAGGCTGGCGGCCTTACTTCGTATAATATTACAATTTGATGCTATAACATTCATTGCTTCACTTGCGGTGAAACTGATTTTTTTGTAGATCTGCTTATTTAGCTTTTCGAGCTTCGCCAGAGCTTCCTGTAGGTCAGCGTTTGTGAGGAGGACATCACAATAAGTGCCTTCAGCTCGGCCGCGCACTTGGCGTAGCGTCAAACCTACTGCACGCTTTGAACAGGCGAGAACAAAGGCGCACCACCGCCGTTCGCTGCGCCCTCGTGCAGGACCACCTTCGAAAGCGTGGCGCGGGCGCCAAGATACCTCGCCGCATTGACTATCTCATAAAGCTATCTTGCACTGACTATCGCGTTGTAAGCGTACTCCGCGCTTTTATTGGGGAACGACACAAAGGCGCTTCGCATCAGTCCGCTGCCGGCTTCGGCAGAAAAATCGCCAGAGCATCGAGGAGACGCGCCGCATGCAAGAAGCTAGCTGTCGCTGCGTTGATGCAACGAGGGTGATGCTTCTCCCATGCACGGTATGGGTCGTAACAGTACAAACACTCCCCCAGCAAATGCGCAGGTAGGTGACCACACGCAGCAATGGTTTTCGCGATCGACGCGAGAACCATTGCCACCGGAGGAACACGCTACGCACAACGAAGAACATGAGAGCCATTCCCGCTGCGCATGCTACTTCATAGCGCCAGAAGACACAGCCTAGCGAGATCCAGCAGCACGCTCGGGGCACGGAAGGACATTTTGGGGCGCCACACATATTCACAACAACCCAGAGGAGGTTATGGCGGCATCATAGGAGCCCTTGTTAGAAAGGTGCATAGAAACACGGTTGGACATGTCCACGCATTTTGCGAGCGTCTCATTTTCTTGGTATCCCAGGCGCTGCTATAGGCGCAACTTGGAACATCATACTCTCAACTCAGCCTTTTTTCCTGACGAAGCTGACGTGGGCACCGAAATTCTGGTTTTCGAGGCTGTTTTGGAGCAGTTCGGCGCAATTTTTGCCATTTTCATGCCTTTGGAGCAGCTCGGCACAGGAAAAGGGAATTGTATCAAAAATGCGCAATACGTGCAGCTGTCGCACTTCTGTATTAAGTCATGAGTTGCCTACATCGTTTCTTACTGGCACCGTGTCCTCAGACCTGCATTTTTCTCATTAAAAAAGATCTGCACTTACTGCAGCTCCATTCGGGCTCAAGTATTGCAGAAAGGTCCCATAATATAGTCGTCATCTTCCTATATAGCACTTTTCATTATCACTTGCTTAGTATGTAAAAAAAAAATGTTGCAGTGGCTGAGCTCAGCTATGCCAGGATAACGTAGCGTTAGCAAAGGTTCAGCTAATTATACGTATTATGTGGCACATGTATATTTATTTTGCCAGGCAACTACTTCGGGATCTGACGAGTTAAGCTTCTCCGCTCTTCTGCGCCGTTGAGAAGCATTTGCGCTCTCCTTCTCCATGGCTACTGGCAAACGCCAGTAAGAGGCGCTGTCAAGCGACTCCAGCGCAGTGACAGACGGCGACTGCACAGCGAAGGCGAGTAGCTGCGCGCGCGCCGGCGCCAGTATGTCTGCCAAGGCTACGACGTCACACCTCTGGAAAGCGCAGACCGGCGGCGGTGGAGTGCGCGAGACTCGCCGCCGCCGGTGCGTGACATCACTGATCCTCGCACATACGCAGCACGGCTAATCCACGCGAAACTGGCTCGGCTAGGCCAGTGTAGCTAGCGTTACAAAACCTGCAAATTTGTTTTTGTTGGCACCTCGGTAATACCTCCAACTATTTCCTGGACTACAATCTCGGTGATACTCTGCATCAACTAAATGCACAAATGTGCAAAAAAAAATGACATATCATGGCTCGAATCATTCCGTGTAACACTTTTAATTGTTAACTGTTTTGTTTGTAAAGAAAGAGACCGTGAACCACATACCACATTATCAAAAAGTCAGGGCTATGCTCTACTTCAGCGTTTTCACTGTGCTAAAGCATCACGTTTGGTATCACGTTTGCTAGCCACCTTCTTTCTGTTTCCGCTGCACGCTGATGGCCACATAATTCTCGAGAAATGCTTGCTGAAGGCCCAGCAGTATGTTCATTAGCAGCTCAGTAGACCACAAGATATAAGCAAAAAGTAAGAAAAAAAAGTCACGAACGATTACGATACTGCCTTAAATTACGAACTGTTGGCCTTAAATTGTAACAGCAGAACTATTTAAGCTTGGCAAAACTCCGTTGTCGTCCCACATTAACTGGCTGAGTGAGGAGGAGCCATGTTAAGCCCAGCCTACCCTTGCTAAGGCACGCAAATGACAAAAAACAAATACAGCCAAGAAAGGAGCATAGTATATGAGGAGGAGGGGAAGCATAGCATAGCAACGAAGTGGGTAAAGAGAGGGAATGATGATGGAGAGGGTGAAGCATACAGGGGTGCACCTGCAACAGCCAAAATAGGACTTGGAGCAATTTTTGAAGCAGCAAAATGTTGCTCTTGGAGCACAAAGATCCAAATTCGGAGCAGCTTACGGGAAAAAAGCCTCCATTTTTTAGCACGAAATTCCAAATTTAGAGCAATATTACAAAGAAGAAAAAGAATTACAGAAAAGAAAAAAAGAATATGTACAAACTATTCAACAGCTAACTCGTGCACAGTACACCAGAGCACTGCTATTTCAACAAAAGCAGCATGTTGAACCATCCCACAGTGCAAACAATGATCAAGTCCACATTACCATATTATTTTACAGGCACTACAAATGCTAATGTGGACCTGGTGATTCAGGAGATTCGTAATGCAGGAGCGAGTGGTGATGGCGAAAAAAGAAAACTGGAGCATGTTTTTGTTTACTGTTTCTCAGGGCCACAGAAACATCCTACACAGCTGTGAATGATTGCCAGCGCTTTTTTAGACGTCAGTGATCATACTAGTGCTCGTAAAGATATCGTGTGTGCACGCCAGGGTAATTAACAAAATGTGCTATGTCCTATGACAGCTAGTACTAAAAGCCTCTTCTGAATCTTAGTACGCTTTTCTGCACGCCACCAGTGTACTGCAGCGAAGGTGGCTTAAAAAGTGTTCTGCACGTGATAGAACAGGCCAGGAAATTTTAGAACCACTGCCCTTTCTTCCTTTCTTTCACAGTGGGGTTAGGGTTGCTTATCGGGCGATTTATGGACATTTCCACATAATCAGGAGGTTTGCTCAAAATTAGGGAGTCTCCTAAGCGAATTTCAAGAGTTGGCAGGCAGGCAAATGGCCATTCCAGTGATGCTATCGAGGATTTCCAATTTGGAGCAATTTTCGGAGCAGCAAAATTTCCATTTTGAAGCACTTTGGAGCAACAAAAATTTCCATCTTAGAGCACTTTGGAGCAGATAACTTTTTCATCTGGGAGCACTCTGGAGAAGCCAATTTTACAGCTTGGAGTGCATTAGAGAAGCAAACTGCATTAGCGTTCAAGCACCTGAATAATTATTATGGGGCTCCTATGAAGAGGTACAAATATTTCGATTTATAGCAAATCTTATGGAAAAAATCATCTCAGGAGAACTCCATATGTCACTCAATAATGCAAAAATAAGGGTTCATGCAGTTGAGTGTTCTGTATTAAATACTTCGGTGATTATTTTCGACATTAGCAAATAAACAGAAAAGTCACAGTTTCACCGCAAGGGCCAAGCAATGAATGCGATAGCAACAAATTGTAGTGTTACACGAAGTGAGGCTGGCAGCTAACTGTTTTGCATCCGATCTCGCGTAACTACAAAATGCTGGTGTAAGAGAATACGGCCGCTCTAGGGAGAGATGCTCTCCACAAAGTCACTTCGCGTTGAGAACGCAGCACGTAGAAGGGTATACGAGCCACCCGCTGTGATGGCTTTCGAGATAGCGCACGCACCAGCGATCGTTACCACGCCCTTAGATTCAAAGTTCAAAGTTGCTGGTTGCGCGACACGACACTACCCCCCCCCCCTGCCCTCGCGTCTTCACGTTTTTTAAAGGGACACTAAAGGCAAATAACAATTTATGTCAGAGTGAAAGCTGAATGTATGACAACGTCTAAAACGGCAATATTATCAGCAGCAGTGCCCTACATACCGAGAAATTAAGCTAAATGTATCACATGATGAGTGCCACTAGTGGGACATTTTCGAAGTGATCCCAATGACGTATGAGAGTCAGCCTACAATAAATCACTAGTTATCAAACTAGCAGCAATAAAAAGAGAACCTTCCGTGCATCAAAAGATGTAATAAAATGCTGTTTGTTCGTTTCCGCTTGATTCATGGAAAACAAAACCTCCGTGGCGTTGCCATGGGGAAAGGCGCGCATGGTTCAAAGGTTCCGTTTTCGCCGAACTGCGCTTTGCCCAGCGCCCTGCTTCGCTCACGCGGTCGTGTCTCAGTGATAGTTTCAGTATCGCGTACTGCCGTGTGTGTTTGCACGCTCGTGAAAGTCGCTCTGACAGAAAGTTTGACAAAATGCCGCATGCATGTGATGTTGCTGGATGCCCGAATGGCGCACGCCGCCAGTGCTGCAGCAAGGAAACTGATGTGTCTTTTCACTGGGTGCCGCGGAATGAACCCTTATGCTCGAAGTGGCTTAGTCGCTGAACTGGAGCCCAGCATTGTGAGCCAATGTCTCATTGTCAAGTTCTCCGTCCACATCCAGTGCGGCGATTGTGGCAAGCTTCGATGGCTCCGATGGCCGTTGTTGCTGCTGTGGGTCCCGTTACTTTCGCTCTGCTGCTACTAGTGTCGGTGGCCATGCAGTAAAGGCGGGCAACGTTGGGCACGGCAGCAGTGACGTATGAAAGTCTGATTTCAGGCGGGTGATTTGAAGTGCATTAACGCGATGCGGACCACTAAAACGTGATTTTATTTCATAATAAGCGCTTCCTTGGCACAAAAGCAGCACTACGAGGTTTCTGGACCGCTATTTCAACAATCAACATCGATTTTATATTTGCCTTTAGCGTCCCTTTAAGGCTCATTAAAGACGGGCGGGGCATTTCCTGTCTGCTTCGACGACAGGCCTTCTGAGCGGGGTGACGTTATCGCATGCACACTCCGAGCGATGGGCCATCTTGTTTGAACTTTGCTACGGCCACGTTCGTCGCCCCCGCTTGCGCGCTTTTACACGTGGTAGAACATACAATGCATGGGGGGATCTTATCAATTTGGACTTCATACCAGAAGGACATGACGGCGACGGCGACGGCAAAAAACAGTTGAGACTGTCCATATAATTGCTACTGCAATAATACTGGATCAATAAAAATGTACTTCATGAAATAACACTCTAAATACATCTATGTGGTTATCAGCAGACGTGGTAGACAAACACTGTGACTTACAACAGTGCCTCAATGTTTGTGGAGATAGGTTTGCGAGACGCTTACCCTACGAGGCGACCGGCAAAGACGCGGCATTCTCCACTGCCACAGCGAACAAAGACGCTAACGGCCGGGTTCGTCGACTCTCCAGCACGGCGCAGAAAAGGCACTCGAGGCAGGATGTCAACAAACAACACGGTTTTATAAACCCAAGATGCAGCACAGTACGACAGTCACAGGCTTGCAGGCCGTAAGGGGAACTCCGCAAGACCGATCGAGTACGCTTGCCAGCGGCGCTACGAATCTCACACAAAGGGTGCAGTCGAGCACACGAACGAGAAGCTGCCTGCTAGAGCAGCGCGTCAACCTCTCGTGCTGACATGAGAGCATCAGACGCGGGCAAGCGCGCGCCAGACAGAAGCGAGCTTAAGGGGGAAGGGGGTTGTCACTGGTGGCCAATGAGGACAGGCGCAGTGCAGTGAGGTAGGCTAGAGGGGTGGTGTGAGCATGTTGAGACATGTGCGGACGCATGCCCTCGCGCCAGGAAGCCGACACATGGCTCACACCAGACAAAGAGGCCTGGCTCTGTCGCCGTGGTCGCCATACTACCGATTAACGGCGGTTCCCGGCGCTTGAGCCGCGCGGGGCCAACAGGCGCTATCTGGGGAACGAGGTGCCAAAGGGGAGGGCGCGCTGGATTCCCACATTCCCCCCTCCTAAAGACCGAGGCAAGCCTGTGAAAGAGGCTGTCCGAGGCCAAGTGGCAAGGTCAGCTCAGCCACAAGGGGGCTGGCCAACATGGCAATGTCCAAAAGGGTGGTGTCGTCTTCCCAAAGGTACAAGTCCATAAGTCGGCCATGGTCACACCAAACGTTCCACCACAAGGAAGGGCCCAGTGCCGGGAGAAGGTCCGCAGCCCAGGAGGAACGGGACGAAGCTGCATCAGGGCGGGAGCCAGCCCGCTTGAAGTTCACCGGACTGGAGAGGTTGGCAGCCGGGAAAGTACGAGGCGTGGCTGCCAGTTGCGTGCGGCAGCCAACCGCCGAAAGTCGCTGGGACGGGGGCCACACAGGAACACCAGGCAGCCAGGAACAGAAGCCAGAGCGATCACGCTCGGGCCTGGGCCAAAGCTTGAGTGGGCGGACCAGCCGCCGAGGACGGCTGCCGAAGCTGCCAGGTGGGTAAGACAGGGTGGTGGTGGCTGCAGGCCAGAAGGCAGGAACCAGGCCCCCGCAGGAAGGACCAGGGAACAGCAGGCCAGCCAGTCAGGACCAGGCTGGTGGCACGGTAGAGCCAGGCGCAGGGAGACGACTGGGCGATGCAGGAGTGGACCGGAGTGCCCCCGGCATAGCCGGCTTTCCCAAAAGGGTGCCTGCCTGACAGTGCTGCCCAACAACGGGGGCGCTTGCCAGGGTATGGCTTGGACAACACTTCAGAGGGTATTTTCGACCAAGAGGGCCTTCTACCCCTTCTGGACGTGTGTCTGGGCACATTAGCGGTTATTCTCCATTTCACTACCATGGTATGGAATAAAGTCCAGCTACCTGTTAGTGGAAGAAAGTTTGCTTAGGTGCGTTTCCACAGGTTGTACCGGTGGCGTGGCTTGGAGCCAGCATTCTCACGGCTTTCCTGCGGTTTGGTGACCGCCTCCCCCCCTCCCATGTCGTTGCTGCGGGCAACGAAAGGTTTGAGGTCGGAGACGTTAACTGGACCACCGACTTGCCTCCCTTGGGAGTCAGCCAGCTTATACACCAGAGGCGACACTTTGGTCTGCACTTGGTATGGGCCCAACCACTTGGCCGACAGGGAGGCAGAGATGCCTTTGGCGGCATCACTCAAGACGTGATTGCGCCTGAGGATGAGGTCGCCGACATTGTAGTGCACTTCCCCATGCGACCGGTCCTATTGAGCCTTCTGTCCAGCTCGCGCTTTTGCCAGGTTGGAACGCGCCAGGTCGAGGGCTGCGTCTATCCGTGACCGCAGTTCCGCAGCGTAGCCAGACGGGCCGGCGTTCGTAGCGGACGCCCCGCTGCTGCCCCGCAGAACGCGGTCCATGGTGTTAGGTGGCTCTCTCCCGAAGTTGAGGAAATCGGGCGTGTACCCGGTTGAACGGTTCACCATGGACCGCAAGGAGAAGCCTATCTCGTTAAGACAGGCATCCCAATCCCTGTGTTGCTGCGCAAAGGCTGTCAGCAAGGGCTTGAGATTTCGGTTTATCCGCTCAGTCGGGTTGGCCTGTGGGTGATACGTGGTTGTTTTGTGGTGCTTAACGCCAAAGGCAGCACACGCATCCACAAACACCTTGGCCGTGAAATAGGACGCACTGTCCGTGATCAACTCCGCCGGAAAGCCAAAGCGGGTAACGACCTCGGTCAACTTGTCCCAGATTGTGCGTGCCATCAACTTCCAAAGAGGAAACAACTCGACCCACTTCGTGAAGTGATCTGTGACGGCCAGGAGAAAGACATGGCCTCTCCGGCTTCTTGGGAAAGGTCCCATAATGTCACAGGCCGCGAGTTGCCAGGGTTGTCGATCGGCTGCATGAGCCCGGGAGGCTTGCCCCCACGAGGCTTCACGCATTGGCACACGCAGCATGAGCGGGCATAGTGGAGGGCATCACGATTCATGCAAGGCCAGGTAGCAGAGCAGCACAACTTTTGAAAAGTCTTAAGGCCACTCGTATGTCCGGCCAACCGCGAGTCGTGGAAATAGCCGAGGGTGGCTTTCCTTAGACTGCGGGGTATCACCACCTTGAAAGACTCCTGGGGAGCTTCTTCAGATGGGATGTAGCGCAGGAGAACGCCATCAGCATTAAGCAAATACGAGTCCAACGTGCCCGCAGCAATACCAGTCTGCGTACGGCACTCGGCGCCGACAGCAATACCAGCTGTCCGTTGCGCCCAGCGGCTTGACTGCCCCCGCTCCTCTTGGGGGCTCAGCTCTTTTAGCCCATCAACAATTTGCTGACAAAACGGATCGTCGTGCTGTGCCTTAAGTAGGTCCTCTCTGCTGAAGACAATACCGGCGGACGTCACAGGGTCTACCAGGTATGCGCCCTCACCCGAGGCAGTCGACTCGAAAGTCGCTTCGCCGTCGGGGTTTGCGCCTTTTGACCCATTGGTGCCAGGGGCCCCGCAGTCTACTTGGTGCGACTGATCTTGGGAGTTGCGGACACAAGTGTCAGACACCAGAATGTGGGCACGCGACCAGGCGTCGGCCACGACACTAGAACTCCCTTTCCGATAGCGCACAACAAAGTTGTACCGCTGCAAGGTCAACGCCCAGCGCGCGAGGCGGCCCGAGGGCTCGCGCAAGCGCTTAAGCCAGGTGAGTGCCATGTAGTCCGTCTCCACCACAAATGGCACGCCGTCGACGTAGCAGTCGAACTTCCGGAGAGCAAAGACTATAGCGAGACATTCCCTTTTAGTGACGCTGTAGTTACGCTCGGCGGCTTTAAGTGACCGGCTCGCAAAGGCGACTGGCCGGAGAACGCCATCGTGCTCCTGAAGCAGTACCGCTCCGAGACCCAGGTCACTTGCGTCCGCTTGGACAACGAACTCCCTGTTGAGGTCGGGCAGCTTCAGATCGGCTGTGGCCACTAGAGCTTGAGATAGAGCCTTGAAGGCTCGCTCTTGCTCTGGCCCCCAGCTCCATCGTGCCGACTTTTTCAACAGTGCGGTCAAGGGCGCTTCGAGGCCTGCGCAGTTTGGGATGAACTGTCGGTAGTAGTTCACCATGCCCAAAAAGTGCATCAGGCCCTGAACGTTCGCTGGCGTCGGGTACCCTACAATGGCACGTACCTTCTCCTCGCACGGCAGAACACGACCACTCTCGATGGTAAAGCCCAATAGCGAAATGAGTCTCTCAGCTATTTGAGCTTTCTTCGGGTTCAAGGTCAACCTGGCGGCACGCAACCTCTCGAGGAGGTCCTCCAAGTGGCAGAGGTGCTCCTCAAACGTTCGAGAGAAGATGACGATGTCATCCAGGTAAGCCATGGCGAATTGCCATTTAGCGTCCCTGAGGATGCGGTAAATCAGTCTCTGGAACGTAGCTGCAGCTCCAGAACAGCCAAACGGCATGCGGGTAAACTCGTACAGACCTCTGTGAGAGGTGAACGCAGTTTTCTCCGCGTCAGCCGGCTCCATCTGAACCTGCAGGTAACCGCGGCTAGCATCCAAGGTGCTGAAGTAGCAGGCACCGCCTAGAGCAGATACGATCGAGTCAACGTTAGGCATAGGATAAGCATCCTTCCTCGTGACCTCGTTCAGCCGGCGGTAGTCCACACAGAGCCGATAGGAGCCGTCTCTTTTGGGGACCATTACCACCGGTGAACCCCAGGGACTGTTTGAGCGTTGGACAACTCCGGTCTCAATCAACTCATCCAATGCCTGGCCAATTGCTTTCCTCTTGGACACACTGACGGGGTGAGGATTGCATTTCCACGGTTCTGCGTCGCCTGTGTCAATCCGGTGCCTCAAAAGAGAGGTGCAACCCGGGCGTTCTGTGAACATGTCACTGAAACGAGTCAGCAGCGACGACAGGCGTGCCTTCTCATGTTTCGACAAGCTGTCCGGCAAAGGCAGCAGCGAGCGATCCAAGCTGCTGCTTACCAGAGTGGTCACCGGCGTAGCCGAGACCTCGTCCACCACAGTAGCGCTATGCTCTAGAGAAAGCGGTAGGCACGGACCGTTTTCCGCCGCGCCGGCCAAAGTGGCTACGCTTTGTCTCCTCTCCTCCTGCACTCTCGTGGCGTCCGGCGAATTACGGGCAGCCGAGACCACGGGAGGTGTAGCGAATGGCCGTAGGGCGCCAGAAGGGCCGTCCCTGTAGCCTCCGCTCGCGACGTCTATCACGATACCCGTGCACGCAAGAAAGTCGCGACCAAGAATCACGGGCACGGAAAGACCCGAGAGATGCAAGAAGCGCTGTCGGCGCGCGCAATTCTCCCAGCGCACAACCAACCGCGCAGCGCCGCACGAGGTGGCGGTACCGCTGGCAAGATGGAAGGCAGTGTCGCAAGCTCGAATGCGGACAGAGCGGTCGCGCAAATGAGCCATAACCTCTTCGCCGAACAGCGAGATCGAAGCCCCGCTATCCAGCAACGCCGCAAACTCTCGACCAGCGATCGTAAGGGCGATGAACGGCGCCGGCGTGGCTGGAAAGTCATGTCCAGCACGACACGCCATCGGTGCCAGAGGTTGGGTTACACCACCATGCTCTCGTACTGCTGTAGCCGCCGGCGAGGGGGAGCTCACGGACGGCTCACCCCGTTTCCCGACGGGCGAGCAGGCCCTTGCGTCGGATGGGGCGCGTTGCATGATCGCGTGGTGTGGCCACGCTCATGACAACGGTAGCAGACGACGCCTTTTCCCCCATCAGTGAGGGATTTTGGCGACCCATGAGAGCCAGGAGGCCCCCGTTCGCTAGCCGCAGGGGGGGCTCCGCGATCAGATCTCCCCTCGTGCATTGGGACCCGGGGGTTCCGTTCTCGTTCGCGCTGCAGTGCAAAGGGGCACGCCCGGGCGTACGAGTACGGGTCGAGAGCGTGGTCCGAAACGTCCGGCGCGTCTCGTTGCTCTCTCACGGCCGAGGCCACCTCGTGTTTAAGGGGATTACGGGGTGACGAGTCACCACCAGCCCACACACGACGAGGCTCGAGAGAAGCGGACGGCGGTGGCGGCGGGCGGTAGGCTCTCGCCGCCAGTATGTCGCCCTGAATATGCTTCGCATCGGAGGCTAGCTCGTTTAGGTTACGATAACAGGCGCTCCGAAGGTAAGCGGCGAAGGTTGGATAAGCATGGCGAATGGCTCGCTTTACTTTCTCAGCGTCTGATGCTGTAGGGTCGGCAAGGAGGTAGAGCTCCTGCAAAGCCCGGACGTACTCGAGGAGAGATTCGTCAGGATGCTGTGTTCCAAGCTCTAGCTCGAGACGCATGCGGCGCTCGTAGTCAGGAGGAAGGAATTCGCTACGGAAGAGCGCCCTAAACTCCTCCATCGAACGAGCTTGCTGGCAAACAAGTCGGTACCACCGCGCCGCTTGGGCTGTCAACGATACAGGCAATACACTACCGAGCATAACGCTGTCGCTCAGCCCCATCGCCCGCTGATAGCGGTGCAGCGCCTCGAGGTACTCTGTGGCACTCATTGTGATAACCGGGTAGTCCTGGGCCATGCCGGTCACCGGACCGAATCACACACACAAACGTTGGCGGGTTCCACACATGACTGGCTGGTCACATGCGCCGTATTTATTTCATTGCAACATCGACGCCCCCGGGCGCCGGAACGGCATACTAATCTTATCACATCCCTCCCCCCTTTATTTATGGATGCAAACAATTTGTTTAAGGTGAGTAGCGCGATACTGGTCGTCGCATTCTGGTACTTCGACGCAGGACTGGAGTGCTGTGACAGCAAGTTCCGTTTCCCTCGCCACGTCTTCCCTGGGATCTTGCCTAGACTCGGTGTCGTGAAGGCGATCCGGAGTTAGCTGCCTCTGACCCACGTCTAAGCTTGGAGCAAGACCTGTAGCTACTGGGCTGCCTGACTCTTGGTTGTCTGCACTTAGTTCCTCAGGGGGCTGGTGGATGTGATCCAGATGTCAAGTTAAACGCCGTCCGTCCTCCAGTAGAACATCCACGGACGAAGTGCGTTGTTCGGTGACGACTGCAGGGAGCCACGCAGGACCTGGACGGAAGTTCCTTGCAAACACCTGGTCACCAGGGTGACCCAAAACCCTGGGTCTTGTTCCTTGGTCGCATCTGATTTTCTGCTTAAGTTGCTTCTGTAGCACCTTAGTCCTGAGGTCTGGTGTAGCAGGTCCAACGCAGTCCTCAGCTTCCGCCCCAACAACAGCTCCGACGGACAGCAACCCGTGACTTCGTGAGGCGTTGACCTGTAAGTCAGGAGCATGCGGGCAATTTGAGTGCGAATATCTCCAGGGCCAGCCTTCCGCAACTTGTTTTTGACAGTCTGCACTGCCCGCTCGGCAGCACCGTTTGACGCTGGATGATACGGCGGCACCAGCATTCGCCTCACCTCGTTTTTCTTGAGGAATGTGGAGTAGAGCTCACTGGTAAATGCTGGCCCATTATCGGACACGACCACATCTGGAAGGCCTTGGTTTGCGAACATAATTCGCATGCAGGAAATAGTTGCTTCAGCCGAGGGTGTGGAGACTGGGAACACTTCAATCCACTTTGAGAATGCATCGACTGCAATAAAAAAATAGGTGTTCCTGTAAGGACCGGCATGGTCCACATGCAGCCGTGACCACGGTTTCTCCGGGAACGGCCAGGGCATGACAGGCACTGGTCGTGACACTCTTTGATGCTGCTGGCAAATACGGCACCTTTGAATGGTCATCGCTATATCGTTATCCAAGCTAGGCCACCACACATGGCTACGCGCAACTGCCTTCATTTTGGACAGTCCTGGATGACTCTCATGCAGCAACTGGAAGACTTCCCTTTGTAAGGATTTTGGAACAATGACTCTGTTGCGCCACAATACACAATTCCCTTGCACACTCATCTCATGAAAGCGCGTCTCGTAGGGTCTTCCCACGGACTTTAGGTTTATCTGGCAGCCTGACCACAACGCTGCTCTTACTTGCGACAGCACCGGGTCTCTGGAGGTAGCTGCCGCAACAGCATTTGACGACAGCACCCCTGGGTATACTCCTTCCGGCATTAACACTTCGGCAGGGCAGTCAACAACAAATTCGGCAGTTGGCAGAGGTAGCCGGCTTAACCCATCGGCATGTGCAATTTGCGAACCCGCTCTATTCTTCAGGTCGTAACTGTACCCCGACAGCAGCAAGGCCCACCTTAGCACTCTCGGAGAACAGGATTCGGGAACTGGTTTGTCTGCTGCAAGCAGGCCGAGCAGCGGTTGGTGATCTGTGACGGCCTCGAAATGCCGGCCCCATAAGTACTACCTGAACTTTGTAACGCCAAATACAAGGTTCAATGCCTCCTTATCTAATTGGCTGTAGTTTTTCTCCGCGGTTGCAAGGCTGCGGGAGGCAAAACCAATGGGGCGCTCTTCTCCAGATCACTCTCGTTGCGCCAGTACTGCTCCAATACCGAAGGGAGAGGCATCAGTGACAAGCACAGTTGGCTTTCCTGGGTCAAAGTGTGCCAATATAGCAGCAGAGGCCAATAGCTCCTTGCTTCTCCGAAATGCCTACTCTTCATCAGTTTCCCAGCGCCATGGTGTTCCTGACGCCAACAAACTATTGAGCGGCTGTAACACAGCAGAAAGGTTTGGCAAAAACCTTCTGTAAAAATTTACCAGCCCGAGGTAACTCTGAAGTTCCTTGACCCCTCGGGGTGCGGGGGCTTCCAGCACTGCTTCAGTCTTAGCCGGGTTTGGACACAGCCCAGCCCACTAATGATGTGGCCCAAGTACTGGACTTCTGGTTTCAAGAATTCGCATTTGGATAACTTCAGTCGCAGTCCCGCGGTTTTCAGGCGATGCAACACTCGGCCCAAATTCTCCCAATGCTCTTTGTCACTGGTTCCTGTGACCAGAATATCGTCAAAGTACATTACGACATGGTCGTGCAAAAGATTTTCCATCTCTCGCTGAAATATAGCCGGAGCTGATGAAACCCCAAACGGCAGCCTTGTGAATCGACATAACCCCCTCGGGGTGTTAATGGTGACTAGGTCTTGGCACTCCTCATCGAGTGGGACCTGCTGGTAGGCGTCTTGCAAGTCAAGCTTTGTGAACTTCTTGCCCCCTGTAAGCCGCGCAAAAAGTTCCTCAATCCTAGGAATAGGGTAGGACTCGACGACTGTCACCGGGTTTATGGTAGTCTTAAAATTGCCGCAGAGGCGAACCCGGCCATCGCGCTTCAATACAGGAACGATGGGCGCGGCCCACTGAGAAGTTTTAACCGGTTTGATAACGCCTTCCCGTTCCATCCTCTGCAGTTCTTCAAAAACCCGATCACGCAAAGCAAATGGTATCGGACGTGCCTTGACAAAGCGTGGCTTCGCGCCCTTTTGTACGGATATAGAAGCTGCAACGCCGTGAAACGTGCCAAGTTGCTCCGAAAAAACTTCATGATATTGGCTTACCAGGTTTTCCGTAGACTTCACAACGTTGACTCCCTCCGTCTGAGCAATGCCTAGCTTGAAGGCCTTCATCCAGCTTCGTCTAAACAGCATAGGACACGCCCGTTTCACGACAAATAGTGGTAGCTGGCGCTCCTTGTTGCCAAGTTTGACCATTGCTTCCAGCTTTCCCTGGACGCGTTTCATGTCGCCGAAAAAACTTCTCAGCTGCACACTCGATGGCTCCAACGGCACCGACGGAAAAAGCTCGGCGAACTTGCCATCATCAATGGTCGACACACTTGCGCCGGTGTCCAACTCCATATCGAGCGTTACGCCGTTAACTTCAACCGCTATGCACATTGGCTCCGAACTAGCTGTGTGAAGCGTCCACAAGTCGAAAACTTCGGGCTCTTCAGCAGAGACAGGTAGGTCGCGCAGGTTGTTCACGCGACTAGACCGGCTGCGACTAGACTGGCTCCAGTCGAAATTTCTACTCCCCGGCTGAACTCTGCAAACACTTGCAAGGTGCCCTTTTTGACGGCAGTTGTGACAGATCGTGCTGCCGTGCCTACACCAACGCGTAGAATGACCTCCCCCGCAACGAAAGCAACAGCTATCATTTTTCACCGAGGCGACAACGTTCGCTTGCTCCAGAGCTTTGTCAGATAGTAGCTGTGCTTGCTGACAGCTCAATGCGCGGGAATCTTTACGCACAGCTTCCATAGCTACGACGGTGTCCTTCGCAGTTTCGAAGGTTAAACACGTTGTTTCCAGCAGCCGTGTTTGCATCATTGATTCCGCTGACTATCTGGTCGCGCAACATGCGCTCTCGAAATGTTGCGAAATTGCAGTCTTCGGCTAATTTCTTCAATGAGGCAATGTAGTCACTCACGGTCTCCCCCTCTTTTCGATGCCTGGAGAAAAACTTGAAACTTGCAACTACTACTGATACACGAGGGGCGTAGTGCTTGCCAAGTGTGGTAAAAATTTCGGTCAGTCCTGCTTGGGCAGGCCTGCTTGGTGCTAGGAGGCCTCGTAGCAGAGAATAAGTCTCTGGACCGCAGCATGTCAAAAATACAGCTGTCTGCTTGTCGCTCGGGATGTCGTTCCCGATGAAGTACAGCTCGGCCCGCTCACGGTATTCCGCCCACTCTGATGTACTCGGGTCGAACGAATCCAGCTTCCCGACAACAGGCATGACGACGTGTGATTGTGCTGTGCCCGTCCGGTTCGTCAGTCGACCTCGTCGCCACTTGTGATAACCGGGTAGTCCTGGGCCATGCCGCTCACCGGACCGAATCACACACACGTACGTTGGCAAGTTCCACACATGATTGGCTGGTCATGTGCGCCGTATTTATTTCATTGCAACATCGACGCCCCAGGGCACCGGAACGGCAAACTAATCTTATTACACTCATGCGGTCCGAATAACCGCTGTACTCAGGCAGAGGTACCCTTAGGGTACTCGGTGCGCTTAGCTGAGGGGACTCGAGGTTTCCCTTTAAAGCACAAGACTGCGAGCGCGCCGCTTCCAATAGGACGTTTAGGAGCTGCGCCGCAGTTGCGTGCAGCGGCGATTGCTCCGACGCAGGTGCGGCCGTAACAGGGTCGCGCGCCTGTTCTCCGGCATGCACGTCAGACCGAAAAGGGCCAGTAAACGGCATGGAGGAGTGTAGGGTTGCTTCCGCTCCAACGGGCGCATGAGGCCTCACACAATAGGCAAGCGGATCGACCGCGGAGCACGGTGGCTCACGTCTGTCGAAAGTGCCGCCTACGTGAGTCTGAGGCATGCAAGCGTCGGGAAACGCGGCGACGTTGTAGGCCAAGCGAGCTGGCTCGCGCACGACGTGTCAACCCTCTGCGCTCCTGTCCAAGGTGGGTCAGTGAGAGCGTGCATGCCGACACCTAAGTGGCCTAGGTAGGAAGGCTTGGGTGCGGCGGTTTGGGCCGTCAACTACGCTACTGACAAAGAAAGGCCAGAGCGGGGTGGCGTGAGCATGTCGAGACATGTGCGGACGCATGCCCGCGCGCCGGGAAGCCGACACATGGCTCGCACCAGACAAAGAGGCCTGGCACTGCCGCCGTGGTCGCCATACTGCCGATTAACGGCGGTTCCCGGCGCTCGAGCCGCGCAGGGCCAACACACGTACGCGCTAGCTGGGAAACGAGGTGCCAAAGGGGAGGGCGCGCTCGATTCCCACATGCTAAAGAGTCACACTGTCTCTAATGCATTCCCCTAAGATGACTCCAAGGCGAAAGCCAGGTTCTTTTTCTTTTCAATCGATGTGTTCATCCTCTCCCTCACTCTCTGCAAGCTTTCTTCATTTCACCTGGTTTTGCACTGCCTCCATGATCGGCGCACCGATCACGGAAGCAGTGCAAAGCGACGATGTCATGTGATGACGTAATCATGTGACATTACGATATATGACGCCATTATGACGTCACTAGTTCTGACGATCTATGACGTTGTGATGTTTTACCACTTGTCACGTTTTACCGCTTGTCAGATTATCGACGGCCGACGCTCTGTTCGCTGCTATCAGTGCACAGTGTGTATTACTTGTAGTTAGACTTTCGATTTCCCGGCCACAAGTTCGGCCAAATAAAGAGTTTCATGTTGGACACGCCGACTGCTTCCATCGTCAACGTCACGACCCAGTGACATCTGGTGGAGGTGCTGTTCGTCTAGATTCCCGACGCCCCCGTCAAGCCGTGAACGCAGCCCACGTTACGGAGAAGACATCAAAGCCAACCATGACCAGCAAGCTAGCAGTAGGCAACAAGGTCTACCACCAGAGTACAGGCCTCTACCCGACAAGACCAGGAAGACCCCAACCATGACCACCACATCAGCGATGGCAACAGCACCCATGGCGCCTACACCTGTGCTGCTACATCAACCGAGGGAGCCACCTACCTTCCGCGGGTTACCACTCGAAGACTTGGTACGGCCGGTACGACCGCGTCGCTCTTTTCAACAACTGGACTGATCACGACAAGCTACGGCATGTGTATTTCGCCTTGGAAGACGCCACTCGAACATGGTTAGAGAACTGAGAGGCCACGCTCACCGCCTGGGACCTTTTTCGCGCCGCTTTCCTGGACACCTTCGCAAGTGTCGTCCAGAAGGAAAGAGCCAAAACTCTGCTAGACTCGTGTACAGCTGCCAAACGAGAACATCGGCATGTGGTCCGCCTTTTTCGCCATGCTGACCCCGCAATGTCCGAGGAGAAAAAGATCCATTGCCTAATGCGAAGAATCAAGCAGGAACTGTTTGCCGGCCTTGTTCATAACCCACCTAAGACGGTCGAAGAATTAGTCTCGAAGACCACAACGATCGAAAAGGCACTTGAAATGCGTACGAGGCAGTACAACCGTCGAATTCCCTCGCTACCTATGAGGAGGTTCAAGCGCTACAATCCGACGACCTACAAGACACAATCAGAGTGATCGTGCGAGAGGAGCTGCGAAAACTGTTGCTGTCCTTGCAGCCTCAAGTAGATTCGATTGCTGACGTTGTAGGCCAGGAAATACAGCAATAACTGGGAGCACCTCAACTAGTGCAGCGTGAGCCACAGAGGATCAGCTACGCTGCTGCAGTCCGCCGCAACGCTCCTCCTCGCCCACATCAGGACACTGCACCACCACAGTTCCGTCGACGCCATACAGCCCACCTGTCAGTCAGTGCTACGCTCCAAGAAAGACCAACATCTGGCGTGTCCCTGACCACTGTTCACTCTGCTACCACTGTGAAGAAGCCAGCCGCACGTACCGCAGCTAGATGGGCCTGTGTGAATTTGTCATCAACGCTCCACGTCCAGAATGAGGCGACTGGCCACGTGACATCGCAAACTCTCTCGCAGGAGCGCAATGGATCCCCCGAGGACCTTCCCGATCGCCCTCGCCAGGCTGCTACGTCTCTCCCCAACGCCGACCATATACTGGCTCAACCCGGGGCCGGTCACGGAGCCCATATCCGGAAAACTAAGGGCGGCAACCGATGGAGGTGCGGTTGCTGTCCGACAAACTACCGAACATCCTCCACCACCGACGATACCCTAAGAACACGACGCAAACCAGATGAAGGCCTCACGACGGAACCTTGCGGCCTGAAGGCCTGTCGACGCGACGTAGTAGCAGTGGGACAAGCCGACTTAGCCGAGACCCGGCGCCGCGACTTAACTGTAATGCAAGACAACGAACCACCGATCTTGACATGGCACGTCGTCACCGCATTGGTCGACACTGGAGCCGACTACTTCAACGTCAGTGGCCCATTCGCCGCCAAGCTGAAAAAAGTACAGACCACTTGAGAAGGACCCGAAATCCGCACAGCTGCAGGCCACCTAATAACACCAATTGGAATCTGCACGGCAAGAATCACGATTGATGACCAGACTTATCCGGCAACCTTCGTGGCCCTGCAGCATTGTTCGAAGGACGTTATTCTAGGCATGGATTTCCTAAATCAACATGGCGCAGTCATTGACCTACGATCCCAATCGATCACGCTTTCTGCGGACAATGCCATGCCGCCGGATAGAAAAATTGGTCACCACATTGAATGTGACAGAAGAGCAGGCCACCGTTCCACCTCTCTCCAGTGTCATTCTTTCCGTCGGAACCGAAGAACCCACAGACTTAGAAGGGGTCATCAAGGGCGACCAGCACTTGCTTCTGAGCCGTCAGATCTGCGTCGCAAGAGGGATAGCCAAGCTGCAAGATGGCAAAGCGACGGTAATGCTGACGAACTTCGGCCACGAATACAGGCACCTCAACATTGGTACGACGGTCGCTTACATGAATGATTTCGTGGACGCCAGCAGTGCTTTGGCCCTCTTAGATGCTACCGAACCTGCTTCGATGAATCGAGGTCCCCATTTCAACATCAATTCGAGCCTTGTGAAGCCCAAGCAAGACCAGCTCAAAGCCCTGCTCCTGCAATTCAAGGACTGCTTCTCGTCGTTGTCAAGGATCAGCCAGACTCGCTAAACATCACATTATAACAGAAGAAAGTGCCTGACCAATCTATCAAAGCCAGTATCGAGCTTCGACACGAGAACGCAAGGCCGTAAAGAAGCAGGTCGACGAAATGCTAGGCGACGACATCATCCAGCCGTCGAAGAGTCCGTGGGCATCTCCCGTGGTGCTAGTGAAGAAGAAGAATGGGACTCAATGTTTTTGCATTGATTATCATCACTTGAACAAAGTCACGAAGAAGGACGTGTATCCTCTGCCCTGTATAGACGACGCCCTGGATCGATTATACAATGCAAAGTACTTTTCGTCGGTGGACCTCAAGACCGGCTACTGGCAAATCGAAGTCGACGAGAGAAACCGAGAAAAGACTGCCTTCATAACACCAGACAGCCCATTTGAGTTCATGCCCTTTGGTCTTTGCTCGGCACCTGCGACTTTCCAACATGTCATGGATACAGTAGTGGGTGGCTTGAAGTGGCAGACTTGCCTCGTGTACTTAGGCGACGTCGTCGTGTTTGCCTCAAATTTCGACGAACACCTCGGCACCTTGAATGTGTACTTCAAGCAATCAAGAGCTCTGGACTCACCCTGAAACCAGAAAAGTGTCGCTTTGCGTATGAGGAGCTCTTGTTCTTGGGCAACGTGATAAGCAAGTCCGGAGAACGCCCTGACCCACAGAAGACAGTTGTCATCACTACATTCCCGTCACCCGGCGACAAGAAGGCCGTGCATCGATTTCTTGGCCCTGTGCGCCTATTACAGGTAGTTCATCAAAAACTTTGCCCGCATCGCCGAGCCACTTACTAACCTTACCAGGACCAACGTCGAGTTCAAGTGGGAAACGCCGCAGGAGGAAGCATTTCAAGAACTAAAACACCTGCAGACGCCCCCTCCGTTACTTGCGCATTTCGACGAATACGCCAAAATAGAAGTACACACCGACGCAAGCAGTGTACGACTAGGCACCGTTCTTGTGCAGAGGACTGACGGAGTGGAAAGGGTCACCAGTTATGCTAGCCAGTCGTTATCAAAGGCAGAAGCCAACTATTCTACAACAGAAAAGGAGTGACTTGCCATGATCTGGGCTACATCAAGGTTTCGCCCCTACCTTTATGGCAGGCCCTTGAACGTTGTGAGCGACCACCACGCCTTGCGTTGGCTAACTAACTTGAAAGACCCTTCGGGTCGCCTCGCACAGTGCAGCCTGAGGTTTCAAGAATTCGACATTACCGTCGTTTACAAGTCCGGAAGAAAACAATCCGACGCCGACTGGCTGTCTCGTGCCCCCCTCGACGCACCGCCGCAGGACGACCAGGATGAAGACTGCTTCTTGAGAGCCATACGTGCCGATGACTTCGCTGAACGTCAACGAGCCAACCGAGAACTGGGGGCCTTTGGAGTACCTTGAGGGCAGCACTGCCGTTGTTCCGAAGGTATTTAAGTGGGTACTGGCATCGTCTTTCTTGCGAAACGGCGTTCTCCAAAACAAGAACTTCTCAGCACTTCGAGCCAAGTACCTTCTCGTGGCGCGTTCTGCATTGTGACCAGAAGTCCTCCAGGACCTGCACGACGACCCCATGGCAGGACACCTGGTTGTTTCCCGCATGCTCGCAAGAATACGGGAAGAGTACTACTGGCCGCGCCTTGCCACCGACATCGCTCATTACGTAAAGACTTGCCAAGATTGTCATAGACGGAAGACACCGCCGGCTAGGCCAGCCGGACTTCTGCGGCCAATCGAGCCCCCTCGCTGGCCATTCCAGCAAATCGGGATGGACTTACTGGGGCCGTGTTTGATGTCGACTTCCGGAAACAAATGGATCGTATATACCGACTACCTCACACGCTACACCGAGACAAGGCCCCTGCCCAATGGCAGTGCCTCCGAGGTAGCCAAGTTCTACGTTGAGAACATTGTCCTTCATAATGGAACCACAGAGGTCCTCATCACAGACATAGGTATGGCATTTACTGCTCAACTAACTCAGGCAATATTGAGATACAGCCAAACAAGCCATCACCGGACCACAACGTACCACCCACAGACCAATTGCCTCACCGAGCGGCTAAACAAGACCATCGCCGACATGCTGGCCATGTACGTCGATGTCGAACACAACCCGTAGGATGCCATCCTTCTGTACCTGACCTTCGCATACATCATGGCCATGCAAGAAACGACACCGTACAAGTTGGTCTTCGGAAGGAGCCCAGCAATGATGCTCGATACCATGTTACCTAATGTCTCCAACGAAGAAAACTTCGACGTCACCGTCTACCTTGAGCGCGCCGAAGAAGCCCAACAACTTGCCCGTCTTCGCATCCAGAGCCTTATCGACAGCCCTCGTTACAACCTTCGGCGACGCCACGTGGAATACCAACTTGGCGACCGTGTCTGGGTCTGGACGCCAATACGCTGACGCGGACTTAGCGAGAAACTTCTTCGACGATACTTCGGACCATACAGGGTACTTCGGTGTCTCGGCGAACTCGACTACGAGGTTATCCCCGACGGCATGACAAACTCTCAGCGGCGCCGAGCACACCCCGAGGTCGTCCATGTGGTGCGCCTGAAGCCTTTCTATGCACGTTAAGGAACCTGTGGACTACACTTTTTGCTTGCTTTATTATGTTTCTTTTTGTATTACATGCATGTTTTCAATTCGAGGTTCTGTTTTAAGCATTGGGGCGATGCTTTTTCAGAGGGGGCGTTGCCACGTGTGTTATTTTGATGTATTCAGGCTTCACCCACAAAGACTGTTTGCAACGCTCCGTGCAGACGGCGCCGCAATGTTTCAGAAGCTTCACAAATGTTTTAGCTCATTCCATTAAGATTGCCCACAGGACGCGAATAGTCTAGTTTCTTTGGGAGATTACGCTGCCACCAGCGATAATGCTGGAATGTTCAATAGCACACATATAAAAGCCAACACGCTTTACCGCTTGTCAGATTATCAGTTCGCCGCTATAAGTGCACACTGTGTATTACTTGTAGTTTGATTTTCCATTTCCCGGCCACTAAGAGTTTCATCTTGGACACACCGACTGCTTCCTTCGTCAACGTCACGACTCCGTGACAATATTGCGTATTGAATGTTAACAGACTGGGGGTTAACAACCTGGCCTTACATACCAAACTGTCCTCCATCACGTCACCACTGTGCTGTGCGAGAAACAGCTTCGCTTATCATCCGCTTCACAGAGTGAAAAGGCTCCTCAATTTTTTGTTAAATTTTTATTGTGATAGCAATTATATGTAATAGAGCGAGCGCAAACGGACGGGCCACAAGAAGACAAGATGACTACACGAGCACACGTGAAGTCGTCTTGTCTTCTTGTGTCCCGTCCGTTCGCACTCAATCTATTACAGAATGAACCAACGCGTCCAACAAAGCATTATATTAGCAATTACATGGACACTCGACAGGTTTTTGCCGTTGCCGTACTTTTCCGTATAAAGTCCAAAATGACAACATCACCCCGAGCATTCCATCCGCGGGTAAAAGCTCGCGAGCGCTGGCAATGAACGCAGCTGAAGCAGAGATTAAACGAGCCGGCCGTCTCCGTTGCACGGAGAGCGCATGTGATAACATCTTCCTGCATGCGGGCCTGCCATTGATTGCTCATCAGAGAGGAAACATCTCTCTTTGATGGGCCCGCCCGTCTTTCGTAAGGAGCATGAAGGAACGCCAGGGGACGGGTGGGGGGACTGCATCGCTCAAAGGGCGCAGTCGCTGGCGCGCGCGCCATCTCAAGGCATCAGGAGATGGCTCGTAAACCTGCTGTGCTCTCAACGCCTACTTCGCATTTAGAGAACTCACAGCACGAAAACTGCTTCAGTTCCTGGAACGGCCATATTTCCTTAAACCAGCATTTTGTTGAGTTACGAGAGATCGGATCCAAAGGAGTTCGCCGCTAGCCTTACTTTGTATAACAATACAATTTGTTGGTATCGCATTCATTGCTTTGTCCTGAGTTTTTCGCATTCATTGCTTTGTCCTGAGTTTTTCACATTCATTTCGCAGTTATCGCATTCATTGCTTTGTCCATTGCTTTGTCCTGAGAAACTGAGTTTTTTTAACCATCAGCTATTGACCCCAGAAAGCGAGGGGCAAACGTGTAACATGGCGTAGCCGCTTCACAGAGAGCCCTCAGCGACGGGCCCGCTACTGAAAGCTGCGCATATTAAAACGCAATTGTGGCTGCTCCAACCAGGAGGCATGTTCTTTAGGAGCCAAGCTCCTTAGGCCTGCACTCCTCCGCGCCGTCGAAGCTCGATGCTCCTCTTAACCTTTTGACACGCTATGCACACAATTGTGTACACCACTTGTTTTTGCCTTTTGTAATGACTAGGGGCTAACAGAGAGCAAGATACATCGAGCTTTGGATGAAATGAACCTCCTGCATAATAAATTTGTCTTCACTGAACTTTATTTTGCAGTGTACTGTTGTATATGATCAGTTTGCTGAAGGCACTACACTGTTCGACGAGTCGTTCGACGTGCCCCTTTCCGCGAGCCACATCAAAAGTATAATTTTTCTTTGCTCCAAATGGACATACCCGAAAATGAACCTGCAGTATATTTCTGGCGTAAGACTTCATTCTATTAATGCAAAAACGGAGCATGAATGACTTCACCATAAATGGGTATTTAATTACAACTGAATTAGAATGAATTACTATAACACAGATAAATCAACACTTATGGCATTATTTTTGTTGTAATAGAATATCGAGTGCCTTGAAATAACGTTGCATCGATTTGACGCATTTACAGTTCTTCATAGGTGGCGTCTGAAAGGGTTAAGCATCGCTTTAGGTTGCAGTGGTTGCTGATTTAAGAGGAAATGTTTAGGCCTTGAGCAGTTTGGTTCTAGCACACCAGAAACGTATCAGCGGGGTTCTACTGTATTATTATCTTTTGCATAATGCAAGCACCAAGTTGAATTATGGGAACTACGAACATGCCTTCATCGCCATGTTTTCACACCGCATATTCGAACGCCGACGGCTGTGACGTTACAAGGTATTGATAATTTGGTTCAGACCGAGGGAACATGAAAGTAGCCAAGTTAGCAAGGAGTTTTTTTTGCCAGCCTAACAAAGTAGCCAAACTGGCAACCCTGGGAGAGGAGAGGGCGAAGCATTGCATAGCCACGTATAGTACAGTATGGCAAGGGGCGGGAAAGGGAAGTGAGGGTGCCCCAATTGTTTCTGGAATTCATCTGCTACGTAAACACTGCCGGCTCTTTCTTTGATCTTCCTGAAAGTCTCCTTGTCACGATCTGCCCCAGGGACCGTTGACGAGGGGGGGCCGAGGCGCCCGCGATCTAACAAGAACGACCCAAACGCATGGCGGGGTAACAGCTACTGACTGCCGAGCCGCACTCGTCAGTGTTTATTATTCACGCACGACCAAGGTTGCCTGCCGAACCTGGCGAAGTAATGAAACTAGGCTAGGCAGGGCACCACACGCTCGTTACACCCCTCACCCTCAGTTATCTACCCAAAATAAGAAAATACAAGTCCCAGCCGGTTCGACGTTGGTTTAGGTAGGCGAAAAGCGGTCTGGTGCCCTTCGTCGTCGATTGCTCCGCCTGGGTACAGGTGTTGAGGGACTAAGTGCGGTAGCACCAGGTGCTGCCTGAGCAGCGCTTGATTCCTCCCGAGACTCTGCCGTGGTTGGCAGACATGGCACTGAACTTGGCGGTGGCCCAAGTAGTGGCGCACAACTGGAGGTGCCTGTCCCTTGCGAAATGGTTGTCTCACTGGCCGCAACTGGTGCTGCCGTGGATGCAAGCCAGGTCCCGCGGTTAGCCCTCACATGGTCAGCATGCCGGTGCCATGTGGTTCCATCCTGCATTCGTACGAGCAGAGAGGAGAAGCTTGCAGGCGAGACCACTAGTCCAGCAGATCAAGGTGGGCCAGAACGGAAATTCCTGGCGAATACTGGCACTCCAGGCTCTGGCAACGTCCCAGGACGGCACCCTTTGTCAGCAGCCAGCTTCTGCTTCAGCTGTTTGAGAAGCGCCGTGGACCGGAGGTCTGGATGCAGGATGTCCAACGGTGTCTTCACCATCCGTCCCAGCAGAAGCTCACAGGGGGCACGGCCGGTGACATCATGAGGTGTAGTCCGGTATTAAAAGAGTATGTGGGCGACCTGCGTACGGAAATCCCCAGCCTGGCTCTTCTTAAGTTTGTCCTTAATAGTCTGCACCACCCACTCAGCTGCACCGTTTGAAGCAGGGTGGTACGAAGGAACCATCATTCGGCGGATTCCGTTCTTTGTCAGCCAGGCCAGATACTCTGCGCTGGCAAAAGCGGGCCCATTATCGGAGACTATGATGTCCGGCAGCCCCTGGGCTGCAAAGACCTGCCGCAGTGCTGCAATGGTCGCACCTGCTGCGACCATTTCCGTTCTGGCCCAGTGGTGACAGGTAGAACTTCCACCCACGTTGAAAATGCGTCGACCACCACCAGGTAGTAGTGGCCTCTGAAGGGGCCCCCAAAATCCACGTGAAGGCGGGACCAGGGCCTCTGTGGGAATGGCCATGGGGTGATCTCCACATGACGCGAGGCCCGTTGATGTTCCTGGCAGACTTGGCAGCTCTGCACCATATGAGCGATGTCCTGGTCCAGTCCAGGCCACCAAACGTGGGACCGGGCCACCATCTTTGTCTTTTCCACGCCAGGATGCCCTGCGTGCAGCAACTGCAGGACCCTGGACCAGAGACTTTGTGGGATCCCCACCCTGGAACCCCAATGTAGGCAGCCCTGCTCCAGGCTCAGCTCAGCAGCCTTGTGGCTGTAGGGCTGCTGCACCAACTCCTCCCCTCGGGATACTGCCTTCACCACCTGGGACAGGACCGGGTCCCGACTGGTCGCCTGCGACACAGCAGACCTGGAGAGTACCTCTGGGTACGCATGGTCCAGCATGAGCACTTCAGCTGGCTCTGGAGCAGCAGCAGGCACCTCTGGCAGCAGCAACCGGCTCAGGGCATCAGCAGGCCCCAGGTCTTTTCCCGGACGGTACACCAACTGGTAGCTGTAGGCCGCCAGCTTCAAGGCCCATCGTACTACTCGAGGCGATGCCTGCACGGGGACCGCCTTGTCTGGCCCCAGTAGCCCCAGCAGTGGTTTGTGGTCCGTGACTGCCTCGAACTTTCGGCCCCACAGGTACTGGTGAAAACACTCTACGCCAAACATGAGGGCGAGGCCTTCCTTGTCCAGCTGGCTGTAACGCTGCTCTGCTGTGTGAAGACGACGAGAAGCAAACGACACCGGGCGTTCTTGGCCATCCTTGTCTCTGTGCGCTAGGACAGCTCCTACACCGTATGGTGATGCATCTACAGTAAGGACAACAAGCTTGGCTGGATCGAAGTGCACCGGCACCGGTGCCTTGGTGATTAGCTGTTTACTGTGCTCAAAGGCCACGTCCTGCTCCTTCTTCCATGCCCAATGCTGACCATCTCGAAGCAGAATGTGCAGTGGCTGTAGATGCGCAGACAGGTTGGGCAGGAACCTCCTGTAGAAATTGATGAGACCAAGGTGGCTTTGCAGCTCTTTCTTGTTTCGGGGCTTCGGCGCCTTCAGAACAGCCTCAACTTTGTGGGGCGCCGGAGTCAGGCCAGCCTGAGAGATGACGTGTCCCAGGTATTCTACACTGGGAACCATGAACACGCACTTTTCCCGCTTGAGCTTGAGACCAGCATCCTGAAGTCGGGCCAGAACGTTGTGCAGATTCTGCATGTGGTCTCCGTCGTCAATACCAGTGACGAGGATGTTGTCCAAGTACACTGCCACGTGCCTCATGGCCCTGAAGAGGTTGTCCATCTCTCTCTGAAAGATGGCTGCTGCCGAGGCCACGCTGAATGGTAAACGTGTATACTGGAAAAGCCCCATAGTTGTCGATATCGTGACATACTTCCGTGAGGCCTCCTGGAGCACCAACTGCTGGTACATGTCTCTGAGGTCGAGGTTCGTGAACTTCTGGCCACCAGACAAAGCCGACCAGAGATCTTCAATCCGAGGCAGGGGGTATTTTTCGACGGTAGCGACGGGGTTGATCGTAACCTTGAAATCCCCACAGATTCTGACACTACCGTCTCGCTTGGGGACTGGAACGATGGGAGCGGCCCGCTCCGCAGTCTTGACTGGTACCAGGATGCCTTCTCGCTGTAACCGTTGCAGCTCATGGGTGACCCCATCCTTCAGTGCGAACGGCAGCGGGCGAGGGGAGAGCCCGGACTCCCTCGGGTACATGGATGCCAGCAGTCGTACTGGCGAATGTGCCCACCCCTGGCTGGAACAGTGACTGGAAATCTGTTAGGAGGCTCGGGATGTCTTGTACGCCATGTAGGGCTGCTTCCTGGCCTTCTGGCAGCCGAACACCCAGTGCACAAATCCAATTTCTGCCGAGCAGCGTTGGTGACGACCCCTTGGTCAAATAAAGAGGAAAGGTTGCTTCCCTGTTGCCAAAACGAACGCTGACCTGGGCCTGACCTTGTACCTGGGAAAGCCCTCCAGAGTAACTCCGCTGAAGCATCGACGGCCGCTCCGGGGAAGGTCCTTTTGAAAAGTTTGCCAGCCATGACCGACACACTGGCCCCCGTGTCCAGTTCCATGGAAATGGGGCGCCCGCAACCTTCGACGGTCAGCACGTACGGCGACACAGACGACAGGACAAGGCCTGTGTGCCACATGCCGAAAATCGGCGGGTCCTCGGACACGACGTTGAGCCTGGCCGCGGAGGAACCTGAGCCCGCTGCCGCACGTCCCCGCCGCCACTTGCAACGCCTACCCTGACCGCGGGCTGGTGTGGAACCTGGGCTTGATCCAGGCTGCTGCTGTGGTCCGCTGTTCTGCTTCCCTGTTCGGCATACTCGTGCAAGGTGCCCAGTTTTTCCGCACGTGAAGCACTGTGAATGTACGAACTGGCACTGTGAGGGGGAATGGGCGTCACCGCAGCGACTGCATATGCCGCCCCTTACCACCATCTTGTTGACCGCCGCTTACGTTGACGCCGCACGCGCAATCTCGCCGGCGTCTTTTGTCGCCGCGTCCATCGCCAGCGCTGCTTTCACCACGTCGTCCAGCGAGGGGTCGGGAAGTTCCAGGAGACGTGTCTGCATGGTGGGGTTGTTTATGCCGCAGACGAAATGGTCCCGTAGCAGCGAGTCCAGCTGGTCCCCGAAAGCGCAGGTACTCGCCAAACCTCGTAGCGCAGCGACGAACTGCCCGAGGCTCTCCCCTTCCCGGCAGCTCCGGTTGTTGAAGCGGAAACGCTCCATAAGCGTGGACGACGCCGGACTGGTGCGAGTGCAGTGTAGTGAGCAGCTCGCTGAGCGTCTTGGTATGCGGTGTAGCCGGCTTTAGGAGGTCGAGCAGGAGACTGAAGACTTGGGTTCCACAACTTGCCAGGAAAATGTCCCGCTGTTTCTCCTCGGGCATGTCGTTAGCACGGAAAAACACGTGAACTTGCTCCTCATAGATGGGCCAGGCGGACCCGTCTCCCTTGAACAGCTCGAGCATTCCGTACAGCGGCATGGCGACAGATGCGAGGGGCGTTGTTTTGCCGCTCCCAATGGCGTGGGTCGACTCGTTGACTGTACTCGTCGCCAGTGTCATGATCTGCCCCGGGGACCGTGGACGAGGGGGGGCCGAGGCGCCCGCGCTCTAACAAGGACGACCCAAACGCATGGCGGGGTAACAGCTACTGACTGCCGAGCCGCGCTTGTCAGTGTTTATTGTTCACGCACGACCAAGGTTGCCTGCCGAACCTGGCGAGGTAATGAAACTAGGCTAGGCAGGGTGCCACACGCTCGTTACACTCCTTATGCTTCCTGGCATTACAGCATGATCAGCATTACACCTGTCCTATTCTGTATCGTGGAAAGGAAATGGCATGACTTTTTCAGATGGGAACAGTGCTCGTTCCCTTTGGTATTGTCCCCCTTTAAAAAAGTCACGCTGTTTCACTATGCTTCAAACAAGAACCTGGCAGCTTGCCTTGACGGACACCAGCAGCCAGACATCGAGCATCTGTCGCACTTGGGTCGGGCTGCAGCACGCACGCTCAATGGCATCGTTGCCATTCGTCGAGTGGAGCATGGCGGATGCCTCTGTGGCTACCACCAGGGTGTCCCTCTGCGGCTCCCAGTGGTGAAGGCGCAGCCACTGCAGCAGCAGGGACGCCGCCGAGCGTAGAATCCCCAGGGATGCCGCGCCACTCACGGAAGCATGCGCTGATGCATGCCTCAGCTCCAGGATCCAGTCAGGGACGCCCAGCTGCAAGGGTTTTATGCAGGTCAAACGGATAGGTGCCTCCGTCTGAGATCACCAACACAACTTTCCAACGGTTGCATGCACTCATCTAGTTGTGATTGTGGCTGCTGCCCGCATTTCAAAAGGTGCACTGTCATAGGCAGGCAACCGTGCCCTCACTTTCCCGCTCCAAGAAGGAGGCACACAGCATCCTTTTCTTTGTAATCATGCAACTTCCATGGCTGGTTTCTCGGTTGGTTTTAGGATTTATATTTGTAATTACTTTTTTTTTTACTTTCGCTTTGTATACCATAGGTGTGTCAGTTTTTGTTTTAGACTGCACGGCCACCATTCTTTGATTGCCCTTTTCAGCAACTTCTTGTCACATGGTATTATCATAAGGGGTGTGTGAATATTTGAGTTTCGAATTCGAATCAAATAATTCCATTCGACTTTCGAATAGCTAGTAAGTCGAACCCGTTTATAACGAACTCGAAAGTGCCGCGAAAAGTGGCTGTTATATCAGTAGTTTGTTGTAAATGGACTCGCCCTCAAAAACATGCATTTAGCGACCAAGCCGCTTTTTTTTTTTCCGCGCATTTTTATTGAAAAGTGCTAACAACTCCTCCGGTGAGCAGTTAGGCCTTTTCGCGCTGTGAAGCGAGGCCCGCTGCGTGCACAAGTGAATTAAACCACCATTGCAGTAAAGTGACAACGTTTCATTGAACCGCGGTACCGCAACGTGGAGCCGATCATCCCTGGCTAGTTGCGTGCAGCGCGTCGCCTGCTCGGCTCACGCCATCACTGCCGGGCCGCTTGCATTTGTACGCGCATTTGTGCGCTCTTTGTGCCCGTTTCACTTCGGAGCGTGCACGTGTGCGACGAGCGGCCTGTTCGTTCAACGTGGCGAAGACAAACATTTTGGAAGCAACGCGCACTCTACGTCTCCGCGATGCTCTGACGGCCCTGCACGACAGGCGCGGCGCGCTTGGGTTGCCACCTATAATAAAACACACTGTATACGCTCGCTGTAAGTGCATCAACGTTTCCCGGTGCCTGTGTCGCTCAACACCAGTGAGCTAGTTCTGTTTACACAAAGCGACGCGCACTTTATCTCGCACGGCGCGGCGGAAGCGAACTTTCGAACGGCAATGGCATCGCACGCTTGTACTGCTTGTACCACCGTCACCCCGAACACTTTACGCCACACATGAAGCCGAGCCGATAGCTGCAGATGACTGTGATAAGGTTGTCGGCAATAAATCATAATGGCACGTTCATCGCCGGCCGCCACAACGCCTTCGCTCTCTTCTGATGCTTATCCTTGAAGGAATCGCCGCAATCGCGCGGAAGTCATAATCATTGATTGGCCGGTCTTTGCCATTACCGAAAAGATGAAAGACAATTTGCGGCACGTTGTGACGTCGATGCAGTGAACATTTAAGCGCCGAAAAGTTATCGCGGTCATCGCTTATTGCATTTTATGGATTCTTGCGTTCCAAGGCATAGGTTCATTGTAGGCGGTCATAGCTGCAGAGAACGGCGCCAGGAAAGGTTGCCGTGCAAAAGCTGACTGCAAGGCTTCATGCTGCCTACTATTTCTTTCTTTCTTTTTTTTTATTCCCCACTGCCATTCTGCCACTGAAGAAACGACCGGAAAGCGAGCGACCTTGCTCGTAGCGTCCGAAAGCAGCGCGTGCGGTGCTTGCCAATCTCGGGTATCTTCGTCACGAGTAAACTGGACCAAGGTACGCGCGAGCACGCGCCTCTCATGCTTTAGAAGGCCTACTGTAAAATTTCTGCTTCGTATATGCCATATTTTTACCGCGACCGTGTCGGAAGCATTTGTTGTAAAAGTAGGAGGCTTTGAAAAATGTTCGCTATATGTGGACGCTATTTCAGTGGGTAGCATAGGAAAATCGTAAGTGCACCGAAATATGGTCGTTATAACCGATAGATCGTTATATGTGGGATCGTTATAAGTGGGTTCAACTGTATTCCAAGTTTCGAATCATTCGACGGGACGAATATCTAAAACGCGACAAAGGCCAATGGTGCAATTTGGTTAGGGTGGGGTGGCTAAAAATAACGCTAACGCTTTTACAGTAGGCCTTTCATTAAATCTGTTGCCGATATCCTGGTTCATAAGCGAGCGCATGTTTATCTTAAAGGAGATTATGTTATTTCCGCATGTAATGGCTCCAGCAAAGAAGGCCAGGGAACAGACTGGGAGACCGTCCAACTGCCAGCGTCCAAAAATAACCAGCACACTGAGCTCAGACCTTAGAGTCAAGAGGCTCAAAAATACTTCACTGAGCCCCCCATCCCAAAAAAGGATGCTCCTTTGAAATCCCTGCTACTGAGGTGCCCAGTGAGCGCATGTTTCCAAGTGCAGGAAACACCATAACATCACTGTGCGAGAGCCTGAAGCCAGGTCACGTGGAACAGCTTGTGTTTCTGCATGACAATTTGTAGTCTTTTGGTAGCAGTCACTCACCACGTTAGATGCTCGAGAACATGAGCAGATTTTATTTGTTTTTTCTTTCAATTTTCAATCAAATACTTTTTATTCGATATGCGATAGTTTTTGCCACTATTCGCACACCCCTAACTATCTTGCAATATTTCATGCCAGCACCTTTCCGTTGCTCTGATGCATGCCATGAAAAAAACTTGCGCTCGAAGCAATAGAAGCGTTGTGAGTAGTGGGAATTCAGGCGTCCGCCCCAGTTACTCGGCGCCATCTTCCCTTGGAGAATTCTCGTGTCTCTCTCCTCTCGACTGGACGGGTGGCGGCTGGTCATAAATCGCCGTCACTCTGCTGCCACGCCGCCCTCGAAGGTTAAACACGGCGTCCCATTGGCCTAATTATGGCGGGATTCGGACCTCGCTCGCGCGCGCCGAGGTTCGGGGAGACCACTTGGGGACCTCGGAGGGTGCGTATGTGTGTTGGCCGGTCTGGCCGGCGGCGATCCTTTGTTCTTTGTTCTTCGTCGCCGGCCGGTGGTTAAAGGGACCGACAACTGATTTTTCTCGACCCAGTTTTTTACGGCGCGACAGGAAGCTCACCCTTCGTAGCGTCTGTAGCTGCAGTGGTTTATCCAAAAAGCATGTAGTTATTTTATAAGTAGTATTTTTCGATCTGAAAGGCTCCAAATACGCATGGAGGCTTGCTCCAGCAACGCTGAGAATTGATAGCGATGTCGCTAGCCCTTGTGAAAGCTGTCGTTGTTCTTCTTTCGCAGGAGTTACTGTAACTATGCTTAACCACCTTTATTTTGAGCTTTCCAAAAATTTTTGAAAATAGCAAGCTGTTACAATGAGATGTGTGGCCATATACACCTTCCCGGTATTTGTACAGCGTTGTGTGCGCCTGCGCCCAAGGTTGCCTGCGCCTGTGTCGTGGATGGCTTGTCCCAGCGTCGTTACTCTCTCGATACACAAGCCAAGCCAAGTTATCGAAAACGTAACTGTGCATATGCACGGCTGCACCGAGTAGCAGCGCGCGTCATTTCTGAGACGAAGTGTAGGTAGCAAATGTATGTCGCTCCAAAATCTTAGGAACCTGTAAACTGCGTGCACGGTTGCATGAGCGCGCTGAAAAGTTGCTCGACGCGCTGACGAGCATGGAATCATTACGTCACGCAAAGGCAGCGCCACTTTAATGCATACTACTAACGCAGGCCTATGTGTACATTATTATGGAGTAATACCTTTTAATATAAAGAAACGAACAATATTTCAATACTAACAAAAAAATCGTCGACCGCGTACAGCAATCAACAGTCACATGGCCGTCTTCATCGGATCATTCATGTTTTTGCCGCCAGAGGCGCCACAGGTGATTTTTCGAGACTTTCAATTATGAAATAAAAATATAAATCTATCTCTCAGGAAAAAAACAGGGTTGGTTTGAGTCAGTGCAACGGACAATCTTTACATCAGTGGAGTCCGCGCTCCCCTCCGCGGTGCACATACGGTGCACGATCGCGAGGCCGACCTACCCTTCGGCCAGCGCTCCCGCGATCTCGCACCCCAGAGCAGAAGAAATGGAATAGACATAGGAACACTTAAAGAAACATACAATGCACGATCGCGAGGCAGCGCCTCGCGATCCTGCACCGTATGTTTCTTTAAGTGTTCCTATGTCTATTCCATTTCTTCTGCTCTGGGGTGCGAGATTGCGGGAGCGCTGGCCGAAGGGCAGGTCGGCTCTCCAAACCTGTTTCTTTGTTTGTTTGTTTTATAGGCGTGCCATTCGCGGCCACTAATCGGTGTAGTGTGTATTAGCTAATTGGTGCCATGTGTAATTATGTTACTTATGATTGGCTGCATCCAGTGATGCTACCGAGGACTTCTGATTTGGAGCAATTTTTGAAGCAGCAAAATTTCTGTTTTGGAGCACTTTGGAGCAGCAAAATTTTCATCTTGGAGCACTTTGGAGCAGATAATTTTTCATCTGGGAGCACTTTGGAGCAGTGAATTTTACATCCTGGAGTGCAATACAGAAACATATTGCATTAACATTCAAGCACCTGAGTATTATTATGGGGCTCTTATGAAGGCTAGAAATATTTCGATTCATTGCAAATCTCATGGAAAAAATCATCTCAGGAGCATAGGCGTGCGCAAAGGGGGGGCAGGGGGGGGGGGCGGCCGCCCCCCCTAATCACCTAAGAGGGTGGGGGGGGTGCAAAATCTGCCCCGTACATTGACCCTTGCGATAGCAATTATATGGACACCCTCGGCGGATTTTTGCCGTCGCCGTTGCCGTAATTTTCCGCATAAAGTCCAAATTAATAACATCACCACGCGCATTCTAGCCGCGGCAAAAGCTCGCGAGCGCTGGCGACGAACGCGGCTGAAGCGGAGATTAAACTAGCCGGCCGTCTGTCTCCACCGCAAGGACAGCGCATGAGATAACATCTTCCCGCGTGCGGGCCTGCCATCGATTGCTCATCAAACAGAGAGGAAACGCCCCGCCCGTCTTTCGTAAGGAGCATGAAGGGACGCCAGGGGAGCGGAAGGAGGGGGGGGGACCGCATCTTTCGAAGGGCACAGTGGCTTGCGCGCGCGCTATCTCGAGGCATCAGGAGACGGCTCGTAAACTTGCTGTGCTCTCAACGCTTACTTCGCGTTTAGAGAACTCAGAGCAAGAAAACGCTTCGGTTCCTGGAGGGGCCATATTTCCTTAAACCAGCGTTTTGTTGAGTTACGCGAGATCGGATCCAAAAGAGTTAGCTGCTAGTCTTACTTTGTTTCACAATACAATTTTTTGGTATCGCATTCGTTGCTTCGCTCTTAAGCGAAACTGAGTTTTTTTAACCGTTAGCTATTGACCCCTGAAAGCGAGGGGCGGACGTGCAACATGGCATAGCCGCTTCACTGTGGGCTGTCAGCGACGGGCCCGCTACTGACAGCTGCGCATTTGCGGCTCCTCCGACCAGGAGATATGATTTTACTAATGAGATGACATTTTTAAAAAAGCAAGCAAAAAATTCGAATTGGAACCCTAGCACGTGAGCTCGAAAAGGCAGGGCCTTTTAGGGGGTATTTACCGCAGAGTGATTACAAACTCGGACGTGCTGGCGGAAGGAATTACGAAAAAGCTGTTCTGGATGAAGATCCATGGATAAAGTATATCTGAGGAAAAGTGTCAACGCGTTTCCACCGTTCCCGTGCTCTTCCATAAACGCGAAGCAAGGAAAATTCGATATTGTCCCATATATCTACTGCGAGCGATCCCAGATTTCATTCCGCGATGTCTGGAAGCAGAAGTGACAGACATTTTAGCGGCACTCATGTAGTTATTACTGAACATTGCTTTCCTTACGTGCCGTGCGACGCTTGAAACGAGCTATCAGCAGCGTTTCTGGAACAGACGACGTCCGCCGATGAATCGCCGTCGCACTTTCTCGCTACCGATAGGCCTAGACGTCACGAGCCTCTGCGGAGAGCGCGTTTTGCTGTCGAACCGACTTGCAGAACAGAAGCTGCGTCGGCACCGTGCATGGCATCGTGGCTTACTCGGAACGCACGCGCGAGCGCTATTTATTCAGCGGAATAATTCTTGGTCCATGATTGCGACTTTATTGGCAGCCCCAAGATCGAGCTGCACATGTTCTGACGCGCCGGCGGTACAACTGCCGGTGATAGACGCCCCCAAACCCGAGACTTTGGCGCAGTTTGGCGCAAATTTCGTCGATATTATCAGGATGGCGCAGTAAATACAATTTGGCGCACTTTGGCGCAGGAGTGGAATCACTGTGCAACGAATTATTGATCTCTTGTACTAAAATCCCAGTAATAAATCCCCAATTTGGAGAGTGTCGCCTAGGGTTTCTCTCGCTGCGCGCGATGGCTCGCCGTCCCTTCGCGGTGACGGGCCGAGTTCTCCTTGCGGCAGTTCGACCGGTACACAGGCGCAGGACGAACGAGGACACGGCTCCCTGCATGCAGCTCGCAGTGCTCGAACCCGTGGTGGTGTTCGGTAAAGGCAATGACTAACATAGGTAAAACCAAGTGACGACACCACCACAGAGTTCAGCGCTGTGTCAGTGTGTTCAGTCTTTTCTTCACTGTTTAAATCTTTCTTATGCAAGGGTTCACTGGTTGTGTTGTATGTGCCACCTTTTTCTTTTTTTTTTTCTTCCTCATGCGACTCACAAGTGGAATCAATTGGATGAGAATGCTTTTCAGAGTTCCACCATGAATGTTTCTTCCATAATTACACAATGTGTGTTTAATCACAATGTAAATACGCTGATCCACCAATAACACAACTGTGGTTCATATGGAAGCTTTGCTGACTGCATGGGTGTAGTATGAATAGACAAATAAAAGAACACAGCACTCGCCTGAAATGCAGCTTCTTTAGTAGTGATGTTCTTCACACCCCGCACGGGCTCAACAATGTTGCCAACAAACCTGCAATAAAATAAAATAGTCAGCCTTTCATACAAGCATCCACAAAATGCTGCAGACTGCCCAAGCGTATGCATGAAAGGTAAAGGAGCACAGTGTAATGGGAAAAGCTGCTCAGAAGTTGCCAAGTTTCCCAACAGCAGCTCCTGCACGGCTACAGTTGACTAACGGACCAATGCCATGATCATTTCCAGCACATTTATGGGCCTTCCTTACACAAAAATATGTAGACTTCCAATTTATATTACAAAAACTTTATATAAGAAAGCAGAGGGATAATTTTTCCACCTTCCTTACAGCAAGGTGAGCACTTCAAAGAGGCCATTTGTACAAGTTTGTCGAGATTACACTCTCCCTTGCTTGCTTAAGCACATAATGAGGATGTAACAGTCTTTAATTAGTTTTTTTTTTACTCTATAATAGCATTACACTTGATAAGCTTCAACAGCCATTTTTCATCATCAGTCCATATTGTTCGTATGTGCACACTGTTCAGTGTTATCCTCTACCGGATTTAAAGGCCAACTCCGGCGATTTTTTGGCCATGTCAAAGTAATGGTGCTTTTATATTCCTGAGACGCTCCTGTCACGGGTCCGATAGCAGAAACACTTGGCAAATTGGAGAATAATTTTAAATAAGCAAAAAAGCGCAACACCGAAACCGAAACCCAACCGGGCATACTGTCTTCGCGTGACGTATAAGTGGTTACAAAAGCGGAAATCATGCAAGGCATGCCGGTCCCGCCAGCGCGTAGTATGAAAGCTGCGAAAGCGGCGAAGAGCAGACGCTCAGTTGAAAGGTGACTCCGTCGGAAATCTTGTGTGTGACTGACCGTGTCACGTGCACAAGCTGAGCTGTCGGAAAATGACAGCTGCGAATCCGACGTATTTGGAAGCCAACTGTCATGGCCATTCCTCTTCGATGAAGTGGAACACACCTGTTTAGCTCTTTGCTTGCCTGGTTGCACATTCCACCGCCAGATGGCACCACCTGTCCAGGCAGCTCAAGTTTGTGGGGCCGTGATCGGGTAAAATGCTATCGCTGAGAAGTTCGCGGACTAACTAAAGCTTCTTAATATTGCTATGGGAAAAGTGCATAATAGAGCATGTAGCGTGAAAATTACGGGGACACAAGAAAGCAACATAAACACGAGACGAGCGCTAACCACTCGCGCTACATGCTCTACGATGAATTCTTACAAACTCGCCCAGATTTCCGTTCTCGTAAGAGTGCATAAGTTTGGCAATAGCGGCGTTCAACATCGCGTTGGTACGGCGGAAGGAATTTAATATAAGCCAAGTACGAGCCACCTTTCGCACCATTAGGTTACGTTGTTTCGCACGATGCGCAGCTCACCGTATACCGATAGGCCCGGTCACGGTGCACCCTATATATGCTACGGAAAGTGTTTCCGTGGTGTTCACGCATGTGCATTCTTTAGCCGGTACGGTATTACCGTACTTTCCGCGCGGTAAACCGGCATTGCTAGCTAAAACACTCTAATATAGAGACGCAGGGTAATTGTTAGGTGCGAGTGTTTCGTGACTGACAACGGGGAATCGGGTGCAGCCCACAACGCGACACCACTTGCCACCCATCGCACGCATTACCACAAGGAACTGAAATTCACACGTCCAGCCAACGAAGCGCTCTCCAAATACTTGCGATTGTTGCCTTGCGGATAGCAGACGCTTTAGGGGCCCCTCGGTTCCGTCACTTCCGCTTAACAAAAATGACGTCACGCACCCAATGTTGCCAATAATTTTGGGAAGCGAGGTGGGGAGAGTCGGGGCAATCAATAAAATTCATTTGCAATGAATCTGCGTATGTCCCCAGCTTGTAATTTGGCATATATAACGGGAACGTGGAAAGGAACGTACCCAGCGAATTTTATTGAGATCCATGGACCTCGAAAAATCGCCGGAGTTGGCCTTTAATGAACTAATGTGACCACCAAACCCGATTTAACGAAGCTTTTTTTGAAACAACCAAGCAAAAGAAATTATGCACTCAACGTGAAAGCTGTAGGAAGAGTGGAGCAGTCCTTTAGCGACAAACTCAAGGAGCGCGTGTTGAGGAGATAGTTGGCAAGTCATTACTGTGTGAACTCAAGCTGCACTTGGGACGAGACACCAGAGTGGAAGGAGACGGGACGAACGCAGCCTGTGAGCGTCACTGAAGGATCTGCGTTCCTTCAGCGACACTCGCGTTCACGGGCAAGCATGCCCTGACGCTCCAACCGTGCAGCCTGCCATGGCGGGAACAGAAACCTTCATTTGTGATGCCACTCCTCCTCTCTCCCTTCTCCTTACCCTCACATCGCTCCATGCTCACTTCTTCATGCTATGCTATAGAGGGCTATGCTATACGTGGTTTTGCCTGCGTTACGCCAAGCGACAGCATACGACAGCCTGGGCCCCTAAAGTGCTCCACACTCAAAACACTGCGATTTCTTCCTAATTTTGATAGAGATGAGTCGTTCTTCGAGAGTGTGCTCTAACACAATTGCCTTAAAACATCTAGGCGCCCTAACTATCGCCCTAGTTTTTCTCTGACCAGGCTGCACACCGTGGCCATGCACAAAACAAGGGGCTAGACAATTGGTAACCCTCTTACGCACCTGATGGTGCTGGAGGTGGCAGTGGCTGCTTCCGTTACTTTATCGTTTACATGAAAGGGAGCCCTCCTCGCAACTTTCTCGCTTTGCCTGCTCACACAGTTACTCTATTCATTCTGCGCATCATCGCATATTGGCAGCCTGTCATAACTTCATGTGACCGTACACCTGACCCGTATCGCACAGACATGGTGCCCCCTATGCCTGGGCCACCCTTGCAGATTTTTGAAATGCGCAGGAGTGGGTTGCAGCAAAAACAATGCTGTGATAGCTTTTGGGTATCGCTAGGTTACAATCTTAAACTTCGAAGGACCAAAAAATATCTTTTCCAATTTTACGAAATTTCCGATTTAGTAAAATAAATAAGGTTCAGCTGTATTTTCTTTTAAGCCAGCAGCCACAGTCAACGTTCCTAAAGCTTTTCCTAAACAAATGTCATCCACAATCTGGCATAGCTGGGACGATCATTATATCATTAAGATATAATGATCATCCCAAGATATAATGATATAATATAATGATAAGGCAGGCACTCGGGAACAGTTCCTAACGATGATGATCAGTGGGTTTTTGTGGCACAAGGGCCATGGGTGGCCAAAGAGCTCCATGTCTTTCTACGTGGTGTTAGCGATGACCAATGATTACGATGACAGGATGCATTAAGGCTGTACAGAGGCCTAAAATCACGTGCTATGTGACAGCGTAAAAGATGTGTATAGAATATAAAATTATGGCAGAGACAAGTGATGTGATCTATGGGTGTGGGATGAATGACGAGTGAGCATGGTATCTACAAGTGAGAGGTGGGAAAATAGCACGGATGCCTCCTCAAGGCCTTTGAGCCCAAAGGCCGGGAGGCAGCAGCCTCAATGGTGAGGCCGCGCTACGGAGCACCTGGAAAAATAACGAAATTATTTACATCTTTTAGAAATTCGAAGAGGGACTGATATTTAAAGAGGGGTTCTTTGCTAATGAACATAGCTGGATGGAGTGGGAACTGCAGGTATATTCATAAAAAATGCTTTTTCCTGAGAGCGTCTAGTTCCGTGCATTGCAGTAGGATGTTGAGTACAGTGAGAGGGTCACCACAATTGTGACACAAAGGTGGATCGCCTCCGGACAAAAGGTATGTATGTGTACTGTGTGTGTGTCCTATTCAGAGTCTGCAGAGTGTTACTTCTGTACGACGTGTCTTAGATATCGGCGGCCAATTACCAAGACGCGGTTTTATAAGATGCAATTTATTTTGTTTTTTCTTATCCCACAGGCGCTGCCAATGAGCCCTGAGCTTGTGTTTTAGGAAGGGCTTAGGTCTAGTGGAGGGACAGCCATGGGTGTATCGGCAGCGTTTTCGTGGACGGATGCTGCTAGCTGGTCCACCAAGACATTCCCTTCGATCTCGCGATGTCCTGGCACCCAGCATACAACAACATGCCGTTTGAGCGTGTAGTTCATGCATATGAGTGAGTAAAGAGAAATAAGGACAGGATTTCTATGGGTTTTTTTTTCAAAGTTTTCAAAGCTTTTACTACACTTAGGGAACATGTATATACAACTGCATGTTGTATTTTTAATTGTTTAATGTGTTTAACGGCCACCAATATTGCATATGCCTCTGCTGTGAAAATGCTTGTATTAGGATGCAGAACGCCGGCATCCGAAAAGGATGAACCAAGCACGGCATAGGACACACTGGTGTGAGACTTTGATGCATCCGTAAAGAATTCAGGGTAAGTGTACTCGTGCTGCAGTTCGAGGAAGTATGTATGAATATGTGCAATAGGCACATTTCGTTAACTTCCTCAAAGGATACATCACATGCTATGAGCTGCCACTGCCACGGTGACAGATATGCAGCGGGAGCCATTAGGGAGTGTTCATGGAGTGACAGATTTCCTCAGCTAGGCCGCCCATGCGCAGTGAGTAGGGCTGCCTCACCGAAGGACGGTTGTGAAAGAGGGAAGAACTGGACAAATTATTGACAATAGTGTGAGGGATGTTCCTTGTCTGCATTCACTTTTAGAAAATATACAAAAGACATGTAAGATCTCTGCAGGTGGAGCGACCACTCGTTCGATTCAACGTAGAGGCAAAGCGCCAGTGGCAAGGCAGATGCCCAAATGGTGAATTGGAACAAGCATGTTCAGCGCACTTGGTGCGGCAGACTGATAGATCACACTACCGTAGTCCAAACGTGTCTTGACAAGACTCTTGTACAGGTCCGTTAAGCACTTCCTGTTGCTTCACCATGTTGTGTGTGACAGTATTTTTAGGATATTCATTGTTTTTAGGCATTTCATTTTATGGTGCTTGATGTGTGGGATGAAGGACAGTTTTGAGTCAAGGATGATGCCTAGAAACTTATGTTCTTTGTTTATCTGTATGTGTTGTCCATCCAGCATAAACTCAGGATCCGATACAAGGGCTCTTTTTCTGTTAAAAAGAACACACCACCTTTTAAGGGGGTTTATCTCGAAGCCATTTTCATTTGCCCACTTTGATACTTTGTTCAGGCCAAGCTGAACATGTTGCTCACAGATTGAGAGATTACATGATTTAAAGCTTATTTGGACATCATCAACACATACACAGTAAAACATTGCGAGAGGAATAACCGTACAAAGGCAGTTCTTTTTCACAATGAAGAGGGTGCAACTAAGCATGTCCCCTTGCGGCACATCAGTTTTTTGTGTGAACGGTTTCGACAAGACATTTCCCTCTCTAACGCGAAAAGTGCAATTAGACAGGTAACTTTCTATTGTTTTGAACATGCTGCCACGAACATCCAACGCGGACAGGTCTTTGAAAATTTCAAATCGCCATGTTGTGTCATAGGCTTTCTCGACGTCGAGGAATACAGAAAGAAAAAACTGTTTATGGATAAAGGCATCTCTAATTATTCCCTCAATGCAAACCTGGTGGTCTAGTGTTGACCGACCCTCCCTGAAGCCACACTGAGGTGGGTCTCGTTGATTGTTGCTTTTGAGAAGATAGATAAGTTTACACAATCAGCTTGTCAATGCTATTGGCCTATAGCTACTGGCCAAGGACTGATCTTTCCCTTGCTTATGTATTGGAATTACAATGGCTTCTTTCCAAGAAGTTGGAATGTACCCAGTTGCCCCCATGGTGTTGTAAAGATACAGAAGTGCATTTATTGCTTCGGGGTGTAAGTTCTTGATCATCTCGTACATTATACGATCACCACCTGGTGCTGCAGGAATTCAGAGCGGCTTTGAGTTCGGCTATATTAAACTAATGGTTGTAAGGTTCACCTTTTGTGCACTTTCGTTCAAGGCGTTCCTTGAACTTCAGGAAAGTTGCATTATAATGGGATGCACTATAAATATGTTCTAAATGTTCACCCAGAAAGTCTGCCTGGTCTTCCTTTGGTATTTGCTAATGGTAGTGGTCGTGTTTCCAGCCCATTTAATTTGTTTAGGCTACTCCACACCTTACTCTCATCCGTATAGGAGTTTATGTTAGATGTGTACTTTTGCCAGCGTTCTCCCCTCGCCTGACGACACACTCGTCTGCCCTGCGACTTAGTTTTCTTGAAATTAACAAGGTTCTCAGCTGTTGGATGGTTACAAAGTAAACCCCAAGCTTTGTTCTGTTTCTTCCTTGCCTATCTACATTCTTCATTCCACCAAGGTATACGACGTTTGCCGACTTGTCCATTATTTTAATACATTTTTCAGCAGTGTCAATAATAAAATGTGTTATATAAGCCACAGCATCCTCTATGCTAAAGGAAGCAATGTCATCCCACTGTAGATATGTATGTTCTTAGAACAGCTCCCAGTTTGCTGACTTGTGATGCTACCGAGGACTTCTGATTTGGAGCAATTTTTCGAGCAGCAAAATTTTATTCTTGTAGCTGGAGCAGATAATTTTGCATCTGGGAGCACTCTAGAGCAGCTCATTTCCCATCCTGGAGTACACTGGAGAAGCAAGTTGCATTAACATTCAAGCACCCGAATAATTATTATGGGGCTCTTCTGAAGAGCTAGAAATATTTCAATTCATTGCAAATTTCCTGGAGGAAATCATCTCAGGAGCACTCCGTATTTCACACGATAATGCAAAAATGAGAGTGTCATGCAGTTAGATGTTCTGGACTAACCTCTTCAGCGGTTATTTTTGCCACTAGCAAATAAACAGAATACTGGATCAATAAAATTGTACTTTATGAAATGTAACGAAGAGAAATATCTACACCCGTACGCTAGGCCGGCTGTTCTTATTCTTTGCTTTGTCGTTTTCTTGCTCGGCCAGCGCGAGGGCCCAAGTTCTTTTGCCACTTTTTGTCATTACATTCGGCCATGACTGCGAGCACGCGGAGCTGCCGAAATTGTCTCTGGAGGGCGGCACTGGCAGTCATTTGTGCACTGTGACTTGTCCTGCTGAACACCCAAAGATTCTGGTGGACGACTCTGGCTGTGTCGGAGTGGTCTTTGCAGGTCTCGTCCACACTGGGAGTTAATGTGGTAAGCTGAAGAATATGGCGCCAGCAGGTCGCACTGGCTGATGCGGAGTGGACGCATCGGTTGCAGGTCGTCGTGACGACTATCCAGTCGCAGTTGGGAGGACAGGGCAGAAAATTGTGGATGTAGTATGGCCACTGAGCGGAGATGTCTGCGCTGTTCGCGGTGCGTCAGGGGGCGACTGGACGTCTCGCTAAACATCTGCGGCAACGCAGGGCCAAGTTCATGCACTGTCCTGACAGGCAAGTCGTGCTCTTGCAGTATTTCTGACGTGCTGGTACTCGAGCTGGTACTTCTTAAAGTGGCGCGTGCAGTCAAGCCGTCCTCATCAGAAGCCGTGTCATCAGCTGTGAAGATGAGCTGCACAGGCTGGTCTTCGGTCTCAGGCGGGATGGTCACTTGCGCTTCTTTTAGTGTGGCGGTGCTTGGCAAGAGGTGAGAGTCCGCGCACTCAGCCAATGACTGCAGTGATGTCTGGGGATGATGTGGCTCCTGACTGTGAACCAAGCCGGGAGTGGTGGCTAGTGTTTCATCTCTGGCTGGTAGCGAGGGAGGTGTCGTCGTCACACAGTAGGCCGACGCCTCCAGGCATTTTAGCGCTGGCCAACGTGAAGGCCGGCTCGCCGGCTGCTGTGGCTTGGAGACTGTCTTGGTCTCTGTCAAGGGTCGTTGTGGGGCAAGTATCAACGCGGAGTCTGACACCTTTGGGGAGGAGTACACCTTGAGGCTAGTGTTGATGACTGCCGCAGGGCACCCCGCGAAGCTGTCCGTGGAGCAGCTACAGGAGGCAGATGTATCAGGGGCGAGCTGCGCCTTGCGAGCCCAAGCTGAATGGTCGAGGTGGTGTGCCTCACAGCCCCCAGCCGCGGTAGAGAATGTGTCTGAGGATATAGGGTCACAGGCGTGTGAAAGTGGACGAAAGGGACTTGCAAGTCTGGCACACCATTCAGGCCATGATTGCTGCCTGATGCCTTCGTAGGTGTGCTAAGCCTTGGCTGCACCGCGAAGGTGGTCGATGGCCACCAGCCATTTCCAATGGTCCGGCCAGGCATGGAGGGTGTTGAGAGAATTCATGGTGTCGATCCACAGGAAAACATCGTCCTGGAAGCGGCGGAACTCCGCTACTGACCAGATAGCCGACGATGAAGAGGCAGGCGAGAAACCAGAGCTCAACGATGCCATGCGGTTGAGCTGATGTGATAATTCCGTCAGGACATGCAAGAGCTCCGGGCCGTTGTTCGGGGGAGCGCCCAACGAGCCAGGAATCACGGCTGCGGAGTATGCAGCGGTCCCGGTGCTCATGGTGGTGGAATCCATGGCCAAGGACGCGTGGACGGCGTCCCTTGTCATGAACTGGTGTCACGGCATTGTGAATTGGTGTGGAGCCGCCAAGGAGACCTAGGCACCGTCCCCGAACGGTGGTTTCAGCGGCGGCAGGTGAGCAGGTGCCAAGGAGGCTCGGACGCCGTCCTCAAGTCACGCTTACTGCAGCTGCATGTTGGCGGATTCCATGAATGAGGAAGTGTACACGTAAGCTTACGGTTCGATGGTCGTAGACTGCGCCATTGTAACGAAGAGAAAACACACAACGCCCGTACGCTAGGCCGGCTGTTCTTATTCTCTGCTTTGTCGTTCTCTTCCTCGCGCTGGCCGAGCAAGAGGGCTCATGCTCTGTTGCCACTTTTTGTCATTACAGAAATAACACTCTAAATACATGAATGTGGTTATCAGCAGACGTGGTAGACAAACACCGCGACGTACAACAGTGCCTCAATGCTAAAGAATCCCACTGTCCCTAATGCATTCCCCTAAGACAACTCCAAGGCGAAAGCCAGGTACTTTTTCTTCTCGATCGATTGCACTGCTGGGCGCAACATGTCGTCACTTAGTTAGCCTCAAAAAGCCAACCTCCTCCGACACGCCCTTTCTTCTTTCCGAGACCTCTCTGTGCTGTAGCGAGAACATCCTCGCAGTGCTTCCAGACTATCGTTTTTACATGCGCCGGGCTGCCTGGGAGATGGAGATCCACTCCAAGTCGAGCTTACAAGAAAGTGCCCCCCAAAGTGGGTTATAACAAACTTCGTTTTCCTTTTACAGCAAAGCTGTATATGGCTAGGACATTTTGTTTGTACATTGAAAACTGCCTAGTGCCCTGTACTGAACAGTCCAAAAAAAACATGACTGATCCCTCCGTTATAGGAAACGGTATAACACGAAAGTGAAACGTGTCTTCACAGAGGTAGCTGAGCGTTTATGGTGCATTGATATATGAGAGCTTGTACAATGTCTACTGGTATTTCGCAGCTACAGCACCATCAAACACAAAGAAAGATGCACGAAACGAACGCACAAGTATACTAAGGACGAGCGCGAACTAACAACTGTCACAGTTGTTACTTCCTTGTGTTTGAGCTCCTTTCGCAAACGCGGCCGCTGCAGCGAGCGTAGTGACCTTCGTGCAACTTCAACACAACCTTTTTAGTGAACGCACATGACGTACAAACCGACCCCATCACGAGACAGCACACGCACACGGGCGACCATGCCCTGTAGGGCAAAGTACTGGTAGGAGGCACGCACGCATCGCAACGAGCGGGGAGACTACCTTTAAAGCACACCGTTCGCGCTGTCTTGCTGGTGATAACGAGAGTACCGCCAGCGGTATATGGTGTGTGTGTGTGTGTGTGTGTGTGTGTGTGTGTGTGTGTGTGTGTGTGTGTGTGTGTGTGTGTGTGTGTGTGTGTGTGTGTGTGTGTGTGTGTGTAGCTTGTCGTTAGTGTGTCGAAGAACGTACGCTCTGTGGCCGAGTCGTTCAGCACCGCACGCTGTGGAGCAAGGGGTTATGAGTTCGATTTCCAGTGACGGAACTTTTTCTTCTAGTTTTTTCTTTGTCATCTGTTACTGTACATTTTACAACGTCATATCCATGACGGAAATACATCAGTGAAGTCTTGGTGGACCCCGGCATAAAACACTTTCATGTTTAAAAAAAATTCACAGCATATCCACGGATGAATGATGAAGAGCTTGGGCGAAGCTCCTGAAGCAATCATGGTTACACCGTAAAATCTTCAGTGGTTTCGCCCAGCGGTAATCAAAGTGATAGCCCAGTACATCATCAAAGACGTGACAAACACTGTATATATTTATACGAGAAATTTTATTAATCGTAAGTGGTAGCTGGACGTGGCTTCCGTTCCTCCTTCATTATAACGGCTTTATGGTCGGTGAAGTGATCGATCGGTGATGGGTCATAGTGGGATGTTTGCAAAGACGAAGTAGTGGGCAGTTTGCAATGGTGGCTTCTGTTCCCCCTTCATTATAACGGCTTTATGGTCAGTAAAGTAATGGATCGGTGATGGATCATAGTGGGATGTTTGCAAAGACGAAGTAGTGGGCCGTTTGCAAAGGATCGGTGATGGGAGATACTGTTCAGGAGATACTGCCGGTTACGCCTTACGCCGGACGCGTGACAAGGTTAGACTAAGAGGAGCTTCGCCCCTAAAAAAGATCGCAGTTATACGCATTCACCTAAGACAACTCGAAGGTGAAAGCCTTCTTTTTCTTCTCGCTAGACGTATTGATCCTTTCCCGCCCCACCCCCTCTGAAAGCTACACCTAACGTGGTTTTGCACCGCCTCTAGGATCAAAGGCCTTGCAAGCTTTCGGCACATCACCTGGTTTTGCACTAAGGCACTGCAAAGCGACTATCTTGTGATGATGTCATCATATGATGACACGGTGTATGACGTCATGATGACGTCACAAGTCTTGGTGATCTATGACCTCATGGTGACGTCATCACGTGGGAATCTTTTGCATCACTCGTGTTGACGCTGCCGACGCGGACGGTCAATTTTCGCATTTGATGAGGCATCTAAAGCTCAGCAGTGCGGCGGTTCGGGCACGTTGGTATTCCATCTTGAAAAACTAGAATAACAGAGAGCTGAGCTAGTTGGTAAGTATTCATTCTAAAAAGACAGTTTGCAAACACGGACACAAGAAAGAAGTCAGGACACCACAAACGCCGACTAACAACTGAAGAGACGCACAACGGCTGAAAAGAAACAAGGCACGAAAACTTATCTGCGCATGCCCATGCAACAGGCGAACCTATCAATCCGGCACGCGTGGTGGTCTACGTGGAAGATAACTGTTAAGGCATTTGATTTCATCTTTATGCAAGTTAATCGACGGTTGGCTCACGCATGCACTACCACTATTCTCGATATGCCATGCTTCAATCATCAGGCGCGTTTCTTCATTTCTATGCCGGTACAACACTGCGCATTCATCAAATTTTGGCGTGCACTTACAATCTCGACAATGTAAAGATAGATTAGAAGGTCTTTTAGATGTAGGGTATCCTCGTGACGCAGTGGCCACGGTCGCTGAACGTTTAAAGAAGTCTATTGTGTTAAGTCCAAGCATGGTTGCGGAAAGCGATAGGAAGAAACGTGTCGTAGGTATACCGTACATTCATCGCGTATCTCACAGGCTAAAGAAAGTAGGAACTAGATACGGCGTTAATGTTGTTTTCACGGCTGCCAATAAGCTAGGTAAGATTTGTGCCGCTGTGCAGAGGAAGAATGAGGGAGTAAAAGACAAGAAGCGGACCGATATTTGTTTCGTAAAACACACCAACAAATTCACTGATTGCCGTACGAGTGTGGTGTATAAGATTCCTTTCAGCTGCGGCCGCTTCTACGTAGGACAGACGGGCCGATGCATCAACCAGAGATTGTTGGAACATAAGAGATCGCTTACAGGAGGCTCACCTTCTAATCTATCTTTACATTGTCAAGATTGTAAGTGCACGCCAAAATTTGATGAATGCGCAGTGTTGTACCGGCATAGAAATGAAGAAACGCGCCTGATGATTGAAGCATGGCATATCGAGAATAGTGGTAGTGCATGCGTGAGCCAACCGTCAATTAACTTGCATAAAGATGAAATCAAATGCCTTAACAGTTATCTTCCACGTAGACCACCACGCGTGCCGGATTGATAGGTTCGCCTGTTGCATGGGCATGCGCAGATAAGTTTTCGTGCCTTGTTTCTTTTCAGCCGTTGTGCGTCTCTTCAATTGTTAGTCGGCGTTTGTGGTGTCCTGACTTCTTTCTTGTGTCCGTGTTTGCACGCCCTGTCTTTTTAGATAGAAAAACTATGAGCGCACAGAAAACACGGACGACAAAAAGACACACATATGCACACACGTAGGCGCTACTTCCAACAAAATTTAGTCTTTTGATCCACTGCTACTTATAGCACACAATCAACCCATATCGACGCGCCATACTCCCAAACCGCCCCCCCCCCCCCCCAGATGAAACTTTTTATTTTGACGTTGTCATACCCAGGTATTCAAACTCTTTTTGTTAGTGCAATGGACGGCATGCTTACGCATTTTTCGCCCATCTTTTCAATCTGCTCTGCCTCGATTATCTCTCTTGTCAACTGATTTCGATTCTTGTTAACAATTCTACATTTGTCAAACAAAGGCACATAGCCACACTTCTTGCAATGTATCCCTAAAAAGCCACCAGCCACGTTCTGGACATTGTACGAGTGCTCACGTAAGAAGCTCTGCAAGATGACAGCTCCAGGAGCACAGCGAAAACGCGTCTGTGAAAAGAAGCACAAAACCAAGTTTGTAGAATGTGCTGAAAGCGTTGTTTATTGCCTACCATTGTCGTGTGGTCGCAGCTATGTAGGACAAACCGGTCGCTGCGTCAACGACCGCTTACGTGAGCACTCGTACAATGTCCAGAACGTGGCTGGTGGCTTTTTAGGGATACATTGCAAGAAGTGTGGCTGTGTGCCTTTGTTTGACAAATGTAGAATTGTTAACAAGAATCGAAATCAGTTGACAAGAGAGATAATCGAGGCAGAGCAGATTGAAAAGATGGGCGAAAAATGCGTAAGCATGCCGTCCACTGCACTAACAAAAAAAAGAGTTTGAATACCTGGGTATGACAACGTCAAAATAAAATGTTTCATCTGGGGGGGGGGGGGGGGGGTTGGGAGTATGGCGCGTCGATATGGGCTGATTGTGTGCTATAAGTAGTAGTGGATCACAAGACTAAATTTTGTTGGAAGTAGCGCCTACGTGTGTGCATGTGTGTGTCTTTTTGTCGTCCGTGTTTTCTGTGCGTTCATAGTTTTTCAAGCATCTAAAGCTTTAGCATTATTATGGTGTACTGAACGCTCCACAGCCTGGCCTGGCCTGGCATTATATACCAAAATGGCCTCCACCATGTCACTCTGTGCATAGCACTGAACAGCTACGCTGGTAATACATCTCCCAGAGTGGAATGGCTCATTTTTTTTTTTTTTGCATTATATGGACACTCTCAACGGGTTTTTGCCGTTGCCGTCGCTTTCCGTGTGAAGTGCAAACTGATAACATCACCCTGCGCATTGTACGTTCTACCCACGACTAAGAACTCGCAAGCACTGGCGATGAATGCGGCTGAAGTGGACATGAAACGAGTCTGCCATCTCCGTCGCACGGAGGGCGCATGCAATACGTCAACCCAAGTGTGAGGCCTGCCGTCGGTTGCTCATCAGAGAGGAAACGCCCCGCCCGTCTTTCATAAGGAGCATGAAGGGACGACAGGGGAGGGGGCTGCGTCAATCCAAGGGCACAGTCGCTGGCATGCGTGCTATCTTGAAGCATCAAGAGACAGGTCGTAAGCTTGCTGTGCTCTCAACGTTTATTTCGTGCTTAGTGAACTGATAGCATGAAAACCGCTTCTGTCCCTGGAGCAGCCATATTCCCCTAAACCAGCGTTTTGTTGAGTTATGCGAGATCGGATCCAAAAGAGTTAGCTGCCAGCCTTACTTTGTATTATAATATAATTTGTAGGTATTGCATTGATTGCATCCCCATTAAGAAAAAGTGTGATTTTTTTTTTCAACCATCACGTTATTGACCTGGAAAGCGAGGGGTGGACATGTACCATGGCGTTGCAGTGGGCCTTCCAACGCCAGGACCATCAGCGACGGGCCCGCTACTAACAGCCTGCACATATTCAAACCAAATTGCGGCTGCTCCGACCAGGAGGCATGCTTTTATTGATGAGGTGACATTTTTAAAAAGCAAGCAAAAATTGATTTGGGCCCTAGCACTCACGAGCTCAAAAGGGCAGGGCCTTTTAGGGGGTACTTACCACAAGAGCGATAACAAACCCAGATGGGCTGGTGAATTACGAAAAAACTCTTCTGGGTAAAAATCCATGGATAAAGTATAATTGAGGAAAAGTGTCAATGCGTTCCCACTGTTCACGTGCTCTTCCATAAAGCAAAGCAGAGAAAATTTGATATTGTTCCATATATCTATTGCCAGTGTTCCCAGATTTCATGCACAGTGATGCTACCGAGGACTTCTGATTTGGAGCAATTTTTGGAGCAGCAAAATTTCCGTTTTGGAGCACTTTGGAACAGCAAAATTTTCATCTTGGAGCATTTTGGAGCAGATAATCTTGCATCTGGGAGCACTCTGGAGCAGCGAATTTTACATCCTGGAGTGCACTAAAGAAGCATATTGCAACAACATTCAAGCACCGGAATATTACTACGGGGCTCTTATGAAGGCTAGAAATATTTCGATTCATTGCAAATCTCATGGAAAAAATCATCTCAGGAGAACTCCATACTTCACTCGCTAATGAAAAAATAAGGGCTCATGCAGTTGAGTGTTCTGAATTAACCTCTTCGGCGATTATTTTTGACACTAGCAAATAAACAGAATACCAGATCAATAAAATTGCACTTTATGAAATAACACTCTAAATACATCTATGTGGTTATCAGCAGACATTGTAGACAAACGCCGTGATGTACAGCAGTGCCTCAATGCCAAAGAACCACACTGTCCCTAATGCATTCCCCTAAGACGACTCAAAGGCGAAAGCCAAGTTCTTTTTCTTCTCGATCGACGGGTTGATCCTCCCCCTCCCTCTCTGCAAGCTTTCTGCACCTCACCTGGTTTTGCGCTAGCTCCATGATCGGCGCACCAATTACGGAAGCAGTGTAAAGCGACGATGTCGTGATGGCGTCATCACGTGACATCACAATATATGACGCCATGATGACGTCACAAATTTTTACGATCTATGACGTGATGATTATGCCAACACATGATGATTACTTTTGCATCAATCGATTGACACCACCGACAGTCAATTTTCGTGTTTCATAAAGCATCTGATGCTTTCACATTAATATTGCCTATTGAACGTTAACAACCTGGCCTTACATACCAAACTGTCCTCCACCATGTCACCTCCTTGCCATGCGCGAAACAGCTTTGCTTATCATCCACTTCACAGAGTGAAATGGCTCACTTTTAAATGTTTATTGTGATAACAATTATACGGACGCTCTCCGTGGATTTTTGCCATCGCCATTGCCGTAATTTTCTGTATAAAGACCAAATTAATAACATCACCACGCGCATTCTAGCCGCGGGTAAAAGCTCGCGAGCGCTGGTGACGAACGCGGCTGAAGCGGAGATTAAGCTAGCCGGCCGTCTGTCTCCGTCGCACGGACAGCGCATGAGATAACAGCTTCCCGCGTGCGGGCCTGCCGTCGATTGCTCATCAAACAGAGAGGAAACACCCCGCCCGTCTTTCGTAAGGAGCATGAAAGGACGCCAGGGGAGCGAGGGGACCGCATCGTTCGAAGGGCGCAGTCGCTTGCGCGCGCGCCATCTCGAGGCATCAGGAGACGGCTCGTAAACTTGCTGTGCTCTCAACGCTTACTTCGTGTTTAGAGAACTCAGAGCAAGAAAACGCTTCGGTTCCTGGAACGGCCATATTCCCTTAAACCAGTGTTTTGTTGAGTTACGCGAGATCGAATCCAAAAGAGTTAGCTACTAGCCTTACTTCGTTTAACAATACAATTTGTTGGTATCGCATTCATTGCTTCGCCCTTAAGCGAAACTGAGTTTTTTTTACCCGTCAGCTATTGACCACCGGAAGCAAGGGGCGTACGAGTAACATGGGGTAGCCGCTTCACTGTGGGCCGTCAGCGACGGGCCCGCTACTGACAGCTGCGTATTTGCAGCTGCTCCGACCAGGATATATGCTTTTATTAATGAGATGACATTTTTAAAAAGCAAGCAAAAAATTCGAATTGGGACCCTAGCACGTGAGCTCGAAAGGGCAGGGCCTTTTAAGGAGTATTTACCGCAGAGTGATTAAACTCGCACGTGCTGGTATAAGCAATTACGAAAAAGCTCTTCCGAATGAAGATCCATGGATAAAGTATATCTGAGGAAAAGTGTGAACGCGTATCCACCATTCGCGTGCTCTTCCATAAACGCGAAGCAAGGAAAATTCGATATTGTTCCATATATATACTGCTAGCGATCCCAGATTTCATTCCGCGATGTCCAGAAACAGAAGTGACAGACATTTTAGCAGCACACATGTAGTTATTACTGAACATCGCTTTCCTTACGTGCCGTGCGACGCTTGAAACGAGCTATCAGCAGCGTTTCTAGAACAGACGACGTCCGCCGATGAATCGCCGTCGCATTTTCTCGCTACCGAGAGGCCTAGACGTCACGAGCCTCTGCGGAGAGTGCGTTTTGCTGTCGAGCCGACTTGCAGAACAGACGCTGCGTCGGCACCGTGCATGGTATCGTGGCTTATTCGGGACGCACGCGCGAGCGCTATAATTCTTGGTCCATGGTTGTGACTTTGGCAGCCCCAAGATCAAGCTGCACATGTTCTGACTAGCCGGCCGTGCGATTGCCGGTGATAGACGCCCCCAAACCCGAGACTTTGGCGCAGTTTGGCGCAATTTTCGTCGATATTATCAGGATGGCGCAGTAAATACAATTTGGCGCACTTTGGCGCAGTTGGCACAGGAGTGGAATCAGTGCATGCAGCAATGTCCAGAAACAGAAGTGAGACATTCTAACAGCACGCATGCAGTTATTACTGAACATTGTTTTAATTACCTCAACAAATTGCCTCAACAGCATCGCAGAGGCCATACCAGCAGTTCCAATAGTGAGTGTCACCACCATGGAGTATCCCATCTAAACATTAGAACTATCAATGACATAGCAAGCAGTGTGACGGAATAGAACGAAAACCAAAAACGAAAAAAAAAACTATATTTTTTACCGGAACAAAAGCGTAACCGAAACTTTACCATTTCGTCCCGGAGTGAAAATGAAAGTTTTTAAATTGTTTTTCGGGTTACGAGAAATCTTGGCAAATTGGAACAACTCAGGTCATGCAACGTGAGCAATTATGCATACCTCTGGGTACAGTAATAGCGCATACCTCAAGCAGGAATTCCAAAGCAAAGATATGTTGAAATTGTGCTGCGAAAAACGAAAAGAGTGGAAACCAGAGATGTTTAGTTTATATTAACGCAAGTGGACTTTTGCGCGCCTGTCACACAGGCCAGTATGGAGGGGGCATTGTCAGTGCTGAAGTTAGTTACAGCGAAAGCTGTTATGAGATCCCAACAGCCGATTTTGGCACCATAGTGGTCTGCCGCCGCCGCCAGTGTCCGTAACTGTTATCGTGTGAAATAAGAAAAAATGAAATGAGAAACAAATTACAAGGATCAGATGGGATTTTAAAGCGGTATTCACTAGGGGGACAAATCCTCAGGGGATAAAGGCGGAGCCTAGTAACATCAGTAGTGTTACCAGACTACTCTTGTGGCTTGTACCGCCCATTTCAACAGCTGCTGACGACCAGCTGCGGACTGGACACTGTGGGGATTCGAGGCACGCCCGTAGCCTTTGCGTGGGGATTTGCCGTCTGCTAACCCATTTTCTCCCCGTTCCCTCCCGCGGCGGCAATGTGGCGCCATCTTGCGCCATGCGCCGCCAGGTTCTCGTGGTGGCGCTGTACGCGATCTCGGAATTCGCGAGATCCGGTGCACGCTGGGACGGCTCGCTCTCTCTGTCTCCTGGGCCAGCGAACGGTGCGGTCACCTTTTCCTTGCGCTCCGACGTCCCCATTGGGAATCGCCGGACTGTAGCCTGCCTGGGTGCCTTGGCATCCTTGGCGGGCGTGTCTACCGTTGCGCTAGCTTCTGTTCCATACACTGAGCCAACGGCGGTGCCAAGTGTTCGTGCGTGGTCGTACCACGCTGAGCCGCACTTGCCGGAGGCCCACGTGTGCGGAGATTTGCCCTAACTCTCGCGACCAGGCCCAGTGGTCATCGCGAGAGTGCGCAGCATAGCCGCTCAGGACCGTTTCCCGAGCGGCGTGTCAAAGCTCGCCATTGCGAGCTGCGACGTGCTTCGCGGAACCCCTTTGTGTATTCCGTCCGCCTGCGGGGGCCCTTTGCTCCCTGCGTCCAGGGAGCGGACGTTGTGCTTTGTTGGGGTGCCGCCCAAAGGCAAATAAAGTGTTTGTGTGTTGTATTTGATCGAACACTGTTTCTGCCGCGCGGCGTTCGGCGCCCTCGTTAGCTGAACGCGTGCGGAGCGGTGCGCGTACGTAAGCAGGCAACGGCACACGCGGCCCTGTGGCTCGCTAAGCCTGAACCCGCGGTGGTCTCTACTCCGGTGAGTTTTGAGGCTACCACAACACCCACTGCCGCTCTTTGCAACGGTGCAAGGGCAAGTGCAACAATGTGGCCAAACAAGAGCCCGAAATTCCGCTATATCCCTCACCGCCGGGGGATCGTTTGTCCTGTCGGGGAAAAGATCCTCGTGTCTTCCGAGGAGGCGCGGGGGGGTCGCGCCCCCTCACTAATCCATGACGTCGGGGTCATGTGATCCGCAATCCCCCCCAGGTCCCCTGGGGATTTCTCCCTCGTGTTAATACCCCTTAACCCACGCCCTCTGCAGGGCAGTCGAGTATTCCACCACAGCGCTACGCCGGTGCTTGTAACTCCTTCGCAAAAATACTCTATACAGGCGTCATGTCGGGCAAGGAATTGTGTCAACATATGTAATATAGCGTGGCAGAAAAGTAAAATAACAACCTGGCGTCAGACAATGCGAATTGCACAACGAGTAGGTCGTTGAATGCTTCCAACTCGTTCCAAAGGGCTCAGTCATAATTCATCATTATCAGCCATAGCACAAAGTGCACATAATGCCTCACAGGTGTGTAGCAGCTACCATGATTCTCCGAAGAATGATAAAAAATGTATAGTGGGTGCTTCGCTACTTCAGAAAAATTACAATTTATGGCGTAGTGAGTACCTTGGATGTGTACTTGTATTAGTTGCCCCAAGAGAGCAGTGATGCTACTGGCTTAGGCCACTTTGGAGCAGCTTTTGGAGCAGGCAAAATTGCGTTTTGGAGCAGCAAAACTAGCTTTTGGAGCAGGTGTTCTGCCTTCAACAATTCATTCTGAGCCGAAGAATTCTTAAAAAAGTAATAAACATCGACCACAGCAGCGTCGACATCCGAGCCAACAACACTCAAGCCGCGGGCAAATGAGTTGTGCACTTTGTGCAAGCAGCCTCTCCTACATCTATGATGTCAGGGTATGCTTCCTGCATCTTTTTTCTGAAGCTTTTCATTGCATTAGGGCCATCCGTAGAAAAGCAAATGACATTTTTCTGCGGCAGGTCCATCATTGCTATCCGCACTTCACTAGCCGAAATTTCCGAAGTCTCAGAGCCCAGCCGGAAAGACTGCAGGTGTTCCACAACTCGCTGCATTTTGTTGGAGAAATGCCTAACTACAACATCAAGTTGTTGGCACCTCTGTTCAGGAATAGGGGTCTCGTCAATGCCAACAGATAAAACCACATCCGGCTTGTTCAGCTCGTCAAGCACAAGTTTCTTGAAATACGGCCCGAGGCCATCACTAACTATGTGGGATGCCTTGAACCTCTTACAACTAAACTGCTTCGCTGTTTCGGAATCTCCAAATAACTTGGGAAACAAGGCAGTTGCTGTGTCGGCCCACGAGTATGGGATGCCCTTGAGAGTCATGCCAAGCACAAACAGAGTTTCTGCGTTTGTCACGCGGTCACACTGCAAAACGTTCCATGGACTGCCGAATTCCAAAGTCGGCTGGATCGTTTTTGGCCGCTGCAGCCCACCTGAAGCGTCTCAATGACGACTGGTAGCATCAATGTGCCGTTTCATGGCTGCATGTCGCTTGACTGCTGCTACGCCGTGTTGCCTACAGTTGATGCTTTGATTACAAAAAAAAAAACACAAAACGCAGTTCCTTCGTCCGCTTGACAACACCATATTGATACAGTATAACCTCATTACAACAGACCTTCATAGTAAAGAGGATTTTGGTCTGTTGTAAAGGGAGTATGTAAAATCCAAGTACTAATACAACAGACTTTCATGTAAACACTGAATGGGTCCGTTATAACCGGAGAGAATTACGAGTCACAAACATGGTCTTATTTTTAACGGGGGACCAAAAAAATGCGATTTTTGAAAAATCGCATTTTCAGTTTCTGTAGCCCATTTTTATCCGATTCTAAAATATTTTCAACGAAAACTACGTAGAAGTGCTATAAAAAATTTTTTTGCGTCTGCCGACTTGGCGAAAATTGCGGAAATATAAAAAAAAAGCGTTTTTCAAAATTATAGCTCTGCAACGGCGCAACTGGGCGCCACCATTTTGGCCTCATCGTAAAGAGAATTTCTCCGCGTTCAAGTTCTCCGTTTCAGCTGTCTCCTCCATTCAGTAACAAGCGTACGAAAAACACGTTTTGGCTGCTTCTGCGGTATTACCACAGAAGCAGCCAAAACATGTTAATGCTCGCTTCGGGATCGTCGTCTGCTGCTTGTGCGTCGCGAGGTCGTGGCTGTTGAAAATTGCGTTACTTAGTGACGCGTTCGCACTCGTTCTGTGTTTACGGGTCGACGATAATTTGGAACGCTTTAGTTGGGCAGCTGCAAGCGGAAGCTCAATCATCAGATTACGATAGCGCGCCGCACTCGTTGCAAACATCGCAGACGTGCGACTAATAGCGTTGACTCGTTGGACCCGCTGTTCGAGGTTCTTCTTATCAGCACTTCGAAGCTTATGACGAAGACCACCGCGGGACCACTCCTTGTACTCGCAATCGAGCATGACGTACTTTGAAACATCGGGCACCGCGGCCACGCACATCGCAACTGAGCTTTCTACTAGATGTCGTGGTTAGGTCTAACTCCGTTCACAGTGCCGATGTACGAGCCAAATCCGAACTTTGCAGGCAAGAACATCGCGCTAGCGGACATGCGAAAGCGAAGAAGCCGTAATGTCCTTCGTCTCAAGCAACGAATCGCATCACCCGCTGGCTCCTCAGAACCGCAGATGGGCATTTTGCGCATCGGCAGCGGACCCCCCTGCCAAGCTCGCCGCGCAGCGACCGCGCGGAGAAGTGGTGGCAGCGGCTCGCAATTTCGTGTGTCAGCGTCCCAAACGCAACACCAAGCACGCTGCGCACCGTTTTTTTTTTTTTTTTTTTTTTTGTCGCTACAGCTAGGCATAGCTGATCATTGACAGACCGGGGATCGGCGGCCTTCGTTCTTAAATCGGTACGTCGATATCCGCGGTGCGCTGCTCCCGTCCCTAAAGTATGCTAAGCGATGTTTGAAGTCGGACGTTAATGACCGTGGTAGAAAAGTCCGCTCTAAAGGAGTCCTGACCACCTTGCTGGCCTGAAATTTTAGTCAATTATATCCGAATGTCCATTGTACCAGAATCCGTTGTAAGCGAAGCTCAATCAGTGGAACTAATACGGAGGTCGGCATAACGCCGCAAATTGGTATGTAATATCCGAATGTCTGTTGTGAACAGATTCGTTGTAACGAGGTTACACTGTATTTTGTCTCCATTTTCATCACTCTCATGGAGAACGTCCGCGTACGTCCGCATACAGCGCGATGTCGCTCTCAATAGGGGAACTTCATGTAGTTAGTTTCATTTCTGAAAGTCAGAGTACACCCCTTTGGCGCAGGCTTGACGCAGAATCGCCAAATTTTGAGGAAATGTAGCAGGTTGTAGCAGCCAGGGCACTTTGTCGCAGTCTGGCGCAATTGGCGCAGCGGTAGCATCACTGAGAGAGTCTACAACGCGCTCTAGAAAGGCCACTCGTGCAGCTTTCACTGTGACAGTGCTGTGTGTTCCGCGCAGGCCTGGCGATCTTTTTTATCAGAACAGCAGTCTCACACATCACAGAGTACACTCAATGATGCGCTGCTTCTGATACGCCGGTCACACTGGCAAATTTAGCGTCATTTCGAGCGAGTGCACTTACACTCACAGAGTGTCACTTTGGCGGCGCACTGCTACACGAGCAAGAGAAGTGCGCTTTGGAAATGATGGCAGTGGCAATTGGTGGTTTAGTAGCGCAACATATATTTGTTATTTTTGGCAATGCTCGCTGTTTAATAGCATATTATAGGCATGAACATAATTTACAATAAACTTTGCGCGCAAATGAAGTAACTATATAGCAGCCGCATAACATCATTGGTCATCGCGAGCCAAGACAAGACAGCGTCATATCAAAGACGAATCGAAAACAAAAATGGCGGACTCCGGTGCAGAAGAGACGCGTAGTGGTGACGCGCGTTTGGAGCGTGTTTTGGCAGCACTCATTTGCTCCTCCCAAAGGCATATGAGCGCCCGTGTCTCTGCGTCGGACCACGTCTTCGTGGAAGAGGCATGCGTGGCACACGCCATCACAAATGACTAAAGAATGACTGACCTATACATGTGCAAGGAAGTAAACAATGCAACGGACGCGGCCATTGCACGGCACATGCTCCCACATCCCCCTGGCGAACGTGACCGCAAACTGCCCGAGGGCGAGAGTAGCGAGGTTTTTTGTTGTAGTATGATTTGTTTGAATACATGGCAGTATTCCTAATAACGAGATCAATGGTTTAAAAATAACGTGATCGCCGCCAATGGAGTGACATACCCATAGGGCCAATGGGGACGTTTTTCCGCTTCCGGCGACGGTGGCGGTGCCTGGGAGCGGCGGTACTTGACTGGATTTCTGAAATCAAATGTGGAGGCGAGCCAATCCGAAAGGAAAAAAATCCAATATGGCCGTGCCCGTTCGCGGTCGCTTGCTTGCTCGTGGTGCCGCCAGCCCCACGGCCGCGACGTTGGTTCGAGCGTGTGCCCACTAATTGCTACTGCACTGTCTTCCCTCTTTATTGCCGATGTACGTACGTAATGTGTGTAGTTGTTTTCTGCTTCGTTGTAGCCTCTGTGATAGCATGGTGAATGGTGGCGAGCGGCGAGCGGCGCCGTCGCGGCTGGCAGCTGCTTTCGGCGCTCGCTCGAGAAGCGAAAAGCGCATATAACTTTCTTCACATGACATTTTATTGATGGAAACGTCAATTGCTGCACGTTTAGGCAATATTTTGGCTATAATATCAGCAATAACCACAAAAGAAAACAAAAAAGATTCGAAATACTGCTGTGGTAAAACCTGAATACAGGAATGCGTACATCGAGCACGCATACAATATAAATAGGATACGAAAACGCATAATACAATCACATAAGCAGGCTAAGCATATAAAGAAATGCGACATCAGCATAAATAAGTGTACACATACGAATTGTACAGATTATGATTAACAGCATGAAGCGAAACATTTCCGCGCATTGAAATATATCATAACAAAATAAGTTGTTCGAATCGTTGGTTCACACTGTGCGAAAGATAATGACGCAACGCAAGCCGAAGAAAACAAGGGGTAGAGGAAAAACATCTTTTCCTGTACTTCTTTTTTTCCCCTGCGTTGTGTCATTGCCTTCCTTTTGCACATATACACACACATACTTTTGCATATATGTACACAGAAAGTGCACCTAACAGTCATACCCTTTGGCTCATGTGGACGAACCCATGGAGCATAAGCAGATCAACGTCATAATATCTACCATTTGGCTCAGCTATCCCTGATCATGTTTTCCTCCAGGTAAATGTGTTGCAGGCAAGCTAACGTGATGTGAACACGACACACAATGCTTTAATTTTCAAGTAATAAAGGAAGAGAAACGCAACAAAGAGTGGTCTAGACTTAGTTGCAGAGGTGACCTTTGAAATTTGTGGAAACATTGTGGTTGTGACTGGTGCACAAGAGGAATGATCACAGGTCATGAGTTAAGTTCGAAGTTGTGCGAAATACTCAATGTAACATGAAATATACACGAATATAAGCATCTTATCAAAGAAATAAGTAGAGTAAAGTGCAAAGTTGAACGTAGCTTCCCTATTATTTTTCTACCAGGTATCATGTTGAATCCATCACAATGTCAGAAGATTTTCTGAGCAGTACTTAAATTGCAGATGGGGGACGCTGCATAGTTTCATCATAATGTGTCACCAACTAGATCTGCATCCCTTGTCATTCATTGGTTCAGGAAGTGGAATGTCACAGTTTGCAAAGTTTAGCTAAATAAGAAACACAGTTGCTCTACACAAACAGTACATTGTGAATAGTTTCAGTGAGTATGGATGCATGCTTCTATTTCAAACTAACATGCATGTCAACCGAGTCGCAGCTTCTGAACACACCCCTCTGGAATCCTCACAGAGCTGAGCACTTCATCAATGTATCTTTTATGCCTGTGAATAGCCGACACCATCAGTTATTTGCAGTGACACAAGAGTCATGACCAGAAGTTTGTAATTGAAAAGTGACATAGAGCCCCTGGGTACTGAAAATCTTTTGGACTTTGTGAGCACCTGTATCCATGCATGCTTCAACCTTCATGGCCCGTCGCATTGGTCTAGTGGTTACGGTGCTCAACTGCTGGCCCGAGCGTAGTGGGATTGAATCCCGGCTGCATATCAATGGATGCAATATGCTTGAGCCCCATCTGCTTAGATTTAGGTGCACGTTAAAAAAACCCCAGGTACTCAAAATATCCGAAGCGCTCCACTACTGCATGCCTAATATTTGTATCATGGTTTTTGGACATAAAACCCCTACATTTTTTATTAATCAACCTATTTTTGCAACGTTCATTGTGAATTAATCACACTGTTATTGTTTATAAAGACTGCTTCAGTGTAAAACCAGTCAGTATTATATAAATTTTGGCATTTTTTGGGAGGCTGGATGTTTGATTGCCTTCCAAACCATGTCAAGCAAACAGCAAGAAAGCAGAACGAGCAGGGTTTTCCAGTGCCTTTTAGGAAGTGTTGGCATTTCCCAATACTAAAGCAATCCAGAACCTCTGGTCATAATACTCATGCTGATAAGGGCACACAAGGCTTCAAAAAAAAAAAAAATACAAAGTTAGCCAGTTAAACTTGTATAATAGAAAAGTAACGCAGCAGGAGCAAAAGTAGTCAATGCATTACATACAACCATAGCAGAATTATAAATACACATATATAAATATATAGATAAAAATATATACATAAAATATACATACATAAAAATATGTACATATCTACATAACAAAGAAATAGTGCAACACATCTAAAAAAATGGATAGGAAATGGGTGCAGAAGGCTGCACTACAAATCCAATTTACATAAACATGTTCTAGAAAGGCACAGGATAAATTTAGCCTGCTACTTTATGTTTTTTTCCTGGCAGTAGCACTGTGCCTTGACTTTGTTTCTTGTGTGTTCCTGTTTACAAATGTAATGTGCCAATGTAGCCTAGTGGCGGTGGTGGTGAAACTTTATTGTATGTAGCCTTGTGTGGCAGAATATTTTAAGAAATTTCTCAGTGCAGCCAACTAAACAGAAAATAGCTTGCCGGATTGGCATCCTTTCCACCAGATTTTTGCACACATTGGAAAAATGTGCACAATAGTTGATTTCATGTCTGAAAGCCAAATCCAATTCCTTTATGTAATTCAGACATGATTCAGAGGTTGCTGCAATGGAACCGAGGAGTTTCTCGGGTACACCACTTTCTTTGAGTAGTGCAAAGAATTGGTGTCGTCCATGGAGAGAGCCACCATACGCTTCAAGGAGTGTTCTCTCGCATGTGCACTCACTAGTCTTCAGTTCAAGAAAGCTCTTCACAAGAGTACCAGCGACATGGTACACAACATTTTCATATACCATGTCAGTGGCATCTTGTGAAGGTGCCTGCAGATCGTATGAATCGAGGCCCGCTGCGTGTTGTGGCTTGTGGTTGGTGTGTTGCTAGGTGACAACAATGCAGATGCACTCTCCAAGTTGGTGAGGAAAGCAACTGCTGTCACCTCACAGTTTCCTTGAGAAAGCTTGAAGAGCCTGCCAATCCAAATATGTTTTAGACCCGCCACGAATTGGTACACATTTGGTGTGTCTCATTGCAGCCATGTTTTTGATGAATGATTCCAAAAAAGTTTTCTAGGGGATCTTGCAGCCAATCAACGTGAGAAAAGATGAGTGAAATCAAAGTCCTCCTTTAAATCAGTCCACAGCAACAACAAGGCTTTGATTGTAATCTGCCAACCTTTAACAGTGTGCAGCTGCTTGTCTCGAGGACTACCAAAGTGCCATTGGGCAATCCAACTGATGCACGACTCAAGGGAAGCATGGTGTTCTGACCCATCAGTCATTGCATACCGCAACTTGTCGTCCTGATTTTTTAGGGTCGAAATGTTCAGGCTGTCAAAAAGCTTATCCTTTCTTTCTGTGAACTGAGCTGTAAATTTAGCATCAACAGGAAGCTCTTGAATGGCAATGAGAGTGAGGAGTGCCACAGAGACAGATTCACTGAATACTTGTGTGGCATACTTCACTCTTATGTCAGCAAAGGGCGTCCTACAGATATGTTGCTCTTTGAGCTTCTTTGCCAATCTTGTTTTTAGATGTTCAGTTGGTGTGTTAGAGGCGTTATCTATGTTGCGAGTATTTTTGTAAAAGGTTTCAATGTACGCCCAGTCAACAACCTCGGAGCCAATCGTGAGCTTGTGTTTTCTCAAATTATTCCGCGCACATTTTATCAAGTGTGGGATGTCAAACATGAAGTATAGTATGCAGTTGTTGACAGTAAAACATGGTTCATGGAGAGAATGGATCAACATTCTTGACAGGCTGACATTGTTTGACCCTTGATCACAGATGACCACTTTTACCAAAAGACCTTTGTTTTTCAAGCTGCATAATTACATCTGATAGCAGCTTGTGCATTGCAAGAGCTGACGTTGCATTGCAGGACACTGCAAAGGCTACTGGCTGCATCCAAATTCTCGATATGCCAGACACAGCCATTAGAACGGCTGTATTTGCCAGACGAGACGTCCTTGTGTTTCCATCATATGTGTAGCCAATCACTATATCTTTTGATTGATCGTACATCAAATGTCTTTTCAAGACTATTACATCGAATAAAAGACAGCATGCTTAGTCTTGCAGAGGCCAATCTTTAATGATTGATTCTATTGCATCCATGGCACCTGGAATGATACCAGGCGTCATTGGGATGTCTGCGAGCCAGCGCCTGAGTGTCCGCACATGTGACAAGTGAAGCATTTCTCTGAGGAAGCGGTAGGCCTTTGGAGAATTAAAGAACAAAATGAGTGAATTGTTTCATCCGTTTGGACCAATGTTTTTTTTTTTTATTTTGGAAATGTACCAAGTCTGATTTGTGTTTTAAGCAGCTCAGAAAGGTCCTTTGGCAAATCCAGTTCAAGCTTGTTTAAGGGGAGACGTGGGTCTTAAAAAATGGTTTTTTAGAAGTTGGGTGAATGGCATGAAATTTAATACACTTATTCAGCTTTTTCTGCAGATTCAAAATCTCTAAGTAGATTTTGAATAGCTGCATTAGAACAAAAGATATGCAATTTCTAACACATATTTAACCATATTACTTACGGGGATTTTTGGCAACTTTGCTTTGTCAAACACAAAAACAAAGTATGTGGCAAGATTGCCAGGAAGCTGGTCTAGCCGGTGATGCTATTTATTTTGTTATAATGTTGTTCACCAAATTATAATTCTCGATTATCAGAAATAGTATGCAGCAAAAAAATTTCACTCACATTTACGTCTATTTATTTTGCATTCAAAGTTTAAGACAATCGGATTAGCATCACCGGCTAAACCAGCTCTCTGGCAGCCTTGCCACATACTTTGTTTCTGTGTTTGACAAAGCAAAGTTGCCAAAAATTCCCGTAAGAAATATGCTTTTAGAGATTGCACATCTTCTGTACTAATGCAGCTACCTAAAATCTAATTAGAGATTTGGAATCTGCAGAAAAAATGGGATAAGTTTGCTAAATTTCGTTCAGTTCACCCAGCTAATAAAAGAAATAAAAAAAAGACCCGCGTCTCCCCTTAAAGCCTCCTGCTGCGTTACGCGCTTCGCCTCGTGCCTTTTTTTTTTCATCTGACCGAGTGCCTTGCGGTACCTTTCACTTTGTGACTGAAGTGTTAGCAACTTCTTTTTGGTGCGAGGGATGTGCACAGAGCTGTGTTTCCTTTGCCCACTTTTTGGCGTTTCTTGCGTCTGCTCCACACTGCTGCCCTCCTTGGAAAATTGGAGGCCGCTCGGACCAGGCTCAGCTGAAAAAAAAAAGACATGGAAGAATGCGAAGGTATAGGCTTTCATCACTCTTGTAGAGAAAGAAAAAAAATCACGAGTTAGCTATCAGCGCGCAATCACAGGGCTACTAATATACGGACAACTACGTGCTGCCATGTCATTTTTCATTGGAAGCGATGTGTATTCTGCGATTGAGACAGGAATCATAACTGATTTTTATATTCCAAGCATTTCATCTTCAAAGAATCATCCATGACCAAAGAAATATCACAGAAAGCATTGCAAAAATGAACATTTCATGAAATGCTGAACAGAGGCAATGACATTTACAAAGTGGAGGATTTTGAATTATTCATCTCATAAATAGCTATCCGGGCTACATAAGCCACATTTACATGAATGCACACCTTGATTACCCATCATATTCCGCTGGCCTATCTCGCAGAGCTACACTCGTCACAACAAATCAAACAGCACAATTTTCAGTGTGGACCTCGTAGGTCCTACTGCACCCACCTTTATTTGAAATACAGTCGAACCCACTTATAACGATCCCACATATAACGATCTATCAGTTAAAACGACCATATTTGGGTGCACTTACGATTTTCCTATACTGACCATTGAAGCTGCGTCCACATATAGCGAACATTTTTCAAAGCCTCCTACTTTTACAACGAACACTTCAGACACGGTCGCGGTAAAAATATGGCTCACACGAAGCGAAAAAAAGTTAAAACATTCCTTCTAAAGCGTGACAGGGGCGCGCGCTCGCGCGTGCCCCGCTCCAGTTTACTCGCGACCACGGTGCTCGCGACTAAGATATCCCAGATCGGCGAGCACCGCACGCAGATTTCGGACGCTGCGAGCGAGGTCGCTCACTTTCCAGGCGTTTCTTCAGTGCCAAAATGGCAGTGAGGAAAAGAAAAAATAGTAGGCAGCATGAAGCCTTGCGGTCAGCTTTCGCACGGTAACCTTTCCTGACGCCGTTCTCTGCAGCTAGGACCGCCTGCGATGAACCAAACAATGCCTTCGAACACAAGAAGGCATAAATGGAAGAAGTGATAAACGCGATAAGTTTCCATCGCAAAAAGGTTCACTGCGTCCCTAAACTCATTGACGCCACAATGTGCCGCAAAAGGTCGTCCGTCTTTTCGGTAATGGCAGAGACCGGTCGATCGGTGATTACGACTTCCGCGCGATTGCGGCGATGCTTTCGGGGATAAGCACCAGAAAAGAGCGAAGGCGAGGTGGCGGCCGTCGATGAACGTGCCATTATGACTTATAGCCGACAACCTTATCACAGTCATCTGTAGATATCTGCTCGGCTGCGCGTGTGGCGTACACCGTACACTGCAGATTGACGGCGGTACGAGCGCGCCATGCTGCCGTTCGCAAGTATGCCGCCGCCGCGTCGTGCGAGATCGCTTTAAAGTGCGCGTCGCTTTGTAGAAACAAAAGTAGCTCGCTGTTGTCGAGCGGCGCGGGCACCGAGAAACGTCGATGCACTGACAGCGAGAATATACTGCGTGTTTGTCTAGGTGACAACTCAAGTGCGCCGCGCATCGTCGTGCAGGGCCGCGAGAGCATCGCGGAGACGTCGAGTGCGCGTTGCTTGCAAAATGCTTGTTTTCGCCGCGTTGAACGAAGAGGCTAGTCACCACACACGTGCACGGTCCGGAGTGAAGCAAGCACAAAGAACGTACAAACGCACGCATACGGCATACAGCAGCAAGCGGCCCGGCAGTGACTCCGCGAGCCGAGTAGGCGACGCGCTGCACGCAACTAGCCAGGGATGATCGGCTCCACGTCGCGGTACCGCGCTTCGGTGAAATGGTGTCAGCTCATTGCAAAGGCGGTTAATTCACTCGTGAGCACGCAGCAGGCGTCGCTTCATGACGCGAAAAGGCTTAGCTTGTCACCGAAGGGGTTGTTAGCACTTTAACAAAAGTGCAAAGAAAAAAAAGCGGCTTGGCCGCTAAGCGCACGTTTTTAAGGGCGAGTCCATATACAATGAACTACTAATATAACGACCACTTTTCGCGACACTTTCGAGTTCGATATTAGCGGGTTAAACTGTATAAATAATTGTGTGAACTAAATCAATGGTTGCAGGCCCTGAACTATATGCATGGTTTTGTCAACATTATAGGTTGTGACAATAATACACAGGCTTAGGTGTCCATACATCTGTCAGGAAAACATCAGGACTACTGGTCCATGCTTCTTTATGCAGATGCACGATGTGTACTTTGCAAATTCTCACTTTTTGCACTTACCATCACTTGGTGAAACCTGTGACGGTGGTGTGGGCTTTCTTGTGGGTGTAAAAGGCTTGCAATAAAAGGCTTGCAAGCAGATATTTTAATAACCTCACTTTGCATTGCACGTGTGAATACTGAGCGACAGACTTGTGGAGCCATTTTCACGTGTGCCTGAGAAAAACTACGCAGTGTTTTCATCACTATGGAATGAGCTCAACAAAGAAAGCACTGAGTCTATGCATTGATGTACAAAAAGAAAAGATATCTATACCACGCAACAAAGCTTTCTTGCAGGGAGGTTGGTTTGTTGTGAACTCATAACGAGCTGCACAAACTCTAGAGGAGTAAGAACGAAAACAGGACAGAGTACAGACTGTTTATACTGTGAGGTGCCAAAAGCCATTTTCGCTGCTCTATCTCCCTGTTTCTTCATTTTGCGTTTGTGCAGCATGCTATCAGTTCATCCATACCATGTAAACAGTGCACTCAGACATTCTTACTGGGAAGCATGCAAAATACTACTCTATGAGCGCAAGCTAACAACATTTTTCCCCCTAGAGTACATTTTCTGCATTTAAGGTTTACGTACAGCAATTGTTCTCGTGGCACTGGTAATTGAAAAACAGCTGTGGCATTCCTACGTACTGTTCTACTTTCAGAGAACAATCTGCTCGAGTGTGCAGGTGTCGAATACAAAATAGTATCGCTGTTTGTTTTTATTTTTTGCAAGCTATTCGTGCAGTATTACAGTGGCACCACCAACCAGATATTCTGTGCGCTTTCATTCCAAGCAGAAAGGTGAAACAGATCCTTGTTCGGTACACCTACCTTCCACTCTAGGGGGGAAGTCTCAGCAGCAGGGACGGCAACTCGCTAGCAGTAAACTGGTTGTCTGCAATTAAAGTACTCAAACTTAGTCCCCCTACGGTGAAAAAACAGCTAGTAGAGTAAATACACTTGCAAGCTTTTTAAAGGCATGTCACTGAGCATAATAAATGTGCTTGTTTTTAATCTCCACTAAATTATAATTACAGATAATTACGTATAAAATATGCTGACCACGGGGGGGGTACTGCGATAGCAATTATATGGACACTGTCAGCGGGATTTTGCGGTCGCCGCTGATTTGTACAGAGTCCAAACCGATAACATCGCTTATGCATCGTCTGTTTCATGTGCGAGTAAAAGCGCGCTAGCTCTAGGGACGAACGCGGTTGAAGCAGGATGAAACGACCCGGCCGTCCCCGTCGCGCGAAGGGCGCATGCGATAACATCGCTCCGCGTGCGAGGCCTGTCGTCGCTTGCTTACCAGTTATTTCGTCGGGCAAGAGTGAGAGAGCGAACAGTTAAGCGCATCAAGGCTGAAGCTCTGCGGGCCCCACTTGCCTCCCCGAAGCGCAAGAAATTGAATTCCTCGGGCCAAACTGTGAAGCGCATCACCGGCAGGATGCGGCTGCAGCGCTATGACACGTTTGCGTTGGCAGCAATGCGGCGCAAAGTGCACAACTACTTCATGCGCAATGAAACTGAGTTGAACCTTTCTACCATCGTTAAAAAAAAAAAAGAAGAATCCTTTCTACTACGTGGCCAGACAACTTTGCTCATGTGGCCAGACAAAGCACTGGACATGCGGAGCAAAACTGGATTTCCGGGAGATTTTTCTATGACCCGTACAGCCGGGAGAAACGTTCAAAATCCGGAAGTCTCCCGGGTAATCCGGGAGACTTGGCAGGTATGCTAACGTGAGCAACCATCACTAGCGAACAGCTCCACTTTTGAGAGGTGACGCCGTGTCGAGCCACAAACTGCAGCCCACCAATTTTAACTTATTATCGTAACCATTTCTCAAACAGATAGCCGCAGCAACGAATGGCAGCAAGGAAATTCGCTGTTCATTCAGCGGTTTCAAATCATAACGGTCAACGACAGTCAAATAAAAACTGTGTGAACATCTTGGGAAATATATAATAGTGAACGTATAAATACCTGTGGTCAGCAGGGATTCTGAAGAAGTGTTCGCCTTCATTCCCCGAGGAATCGCACCACTTCGCACAGCAATAAAGGTGCGACATCGCTGCTCCTCGCTGCGTTGGTAAAGTTTGCGTTTCTATGTGCTTTCGTGCTTGCACGTCGTCTGCTTGTGCGCTGTGCAGGCGTGGTGGCGGCGGTACCTAGTGGAGCCACGCACAGTCATGTTTACAAAACATCTTTAAAACTTTGCCTTGTAATACTCGTGGCTGGTTACAGTATAGTGCAGAAGCACGTTTTTGTTTACTACTGTGTACCACCGTGGTCGTGTTATTTTATTTTTATTAGGCTTACTGAGGCCTCCAAGTACCGCCCCTACCATGTTCGCTGCAATCGTTTTGACGGTGGCAACGCCTCATGGCCCGGACGCCAAACTGCCATCATGCCTGGGGCCTGTCGCCGCGTTTCGAATTAGCGCATTTATTTGCAAGCCACTGCTACCGAGGCTAGACACTCGCAGCAAAGTGAGTTTGGCGAACTGCACTTGCCGGCAAGTGTACCTTGCAGCGAGTGTCGCTAAGCGTTCCTGTGTGAGAGCGTGCAAATGACACTAGCAGCGAAGTGCACTCCCTCAAAGTGCACTTAAGTTGCCCTGTGTGACAGGGGTATGAGATCATGCTCACTCCCTTGACACAAAACATTGAGCCCACTAAAGAAATCATAACTGACTTTTGAGAAAATAAATACTATGACTTTGAAGGGTATAAAGATGGCTTTTAAGGGCTCGTTTTTCTTTGTTAGACACAATATTAATGAAAACTAACAGACAATAATGCCAAGGAAAGTATAGGAGATGTTATTTGTAATTGGAATATAAATGTGAAGAAAGTAAAGTGGACGAAAAGATAACTTGCCGCCGGCAGGGACGCCAAAAAGGCAGAAAAAGAGTGTTCCACACTCGCCGCCATGGCTGCGATCGGCGCCGACTAACACTCCTAGGTTTAAAGGGATACTGAACAAAATTTTCGCCGCCGAGATAATTGACTCAATTGAAAGATTGGGTGCTGAAATTTGTTGAAACAACCTTCATTTCAGCCGGAGACTAGCAGAAAATAATGAATTTAATGCATTTTTCGCGAATTGGCGCGTCTAGCGGCCGCGCCGCGAACTAGAGAGGAAGTGACGCGAAACTCCGCGGATAGTGACTCGCCAATCGTGCTCGCAGCAAAATCGCTTACCAATCGACATCGCAAGCCGCCAACCGCTGCCGCGCGTCTCTCTCAAAACGTGTTTTCACGGTCGGGAAGGTGTTCCCCGTGCGTGTTCTCAACCGGCAGCTAACGACGCCATTGCCGCGCTCTCGGCCGTATATTTGTTTTCTCAAGCGGAGCTTGCGCCCACGTCTACGAAGTTGCCGTCTGTGTTGTGTGCTGCTACGTAATGTGAACGGTGAAGCACCTGACACAACGCAGAATGCCTCAACGCTGTTCTGCGTTGGGTGACCCCTGTCAAACCTTTTCAACAGAGCCGAAGCTTCATAGGATATGGATTCGCGCTGCGCGCCCATCGCAGCCAATGTGGGTGCCTTCAAAGCGTGACTTTTTGTGTTCCGAACACTTCGAGGATAGTGACTATGAGTTACTGTGTAAATTGCTGGTCCCGGCTGCCGACCCACGTTGGGCTACGGCGGCTCGTCTGGCTCGTCGTCCTTGCTGTCGCTTGACACAGCAGAACGGTCACACGCATATGGTTGTATTTGGCGCATCCGTTTTCAAGGCCTGTCGAACTCGGAGTCGCAATGACCGCTCGTGGAACCACTGTCACTCGCACCTTGCATCTTTGCGCTCTCGCGACACGCTCGGTAGTTGTAGCGGTTTTTGAGGAATAAGCGCTATTTTGTTTCCTATGTGGGGAAAAGAGGACAAGGCTCAGCGCCACACCAGCCACCCTCGGTTCTTGAGAGGAGAGGTGGAGAAAGGGAAGTGGCAGGGCAGGAGAGAGCGTGCCGGTTGCCCCCCTCTTGCAGGAGCACTCGACGTCACGTCCGCCGACAAGCGCAGTGGCATGCAGCCGCCGCGCTCTCACAATCCACTAAAAATACGGCCAACTGCTCGAAATTACGTGAAATAAACGCTGCGTACAGGAACAGTCGTGTCGTCCGAGTCGAATGTAAGTGTTTTCGTAGCTTTTTCAAATTTTTGTTCAGTATCCCTTTAAATGCACATACGTATATACCCTATAAAGTGGACGGGGGGATGACCGCCGCCGTAGCTCAGTGGTAGAGCATTGGACGCGTTATTCGAAGGTCGCAGGTTCGGTCCCTGCCGGTGGCAAGTTATCTTTTCGTCCACTTAACTTTCTTCACATTTATATTCCAATTATTACACATAACATCTCCTATACTTTCCTTGGCATTATTGTCTGTTAGTTCTCATTAATATTTTGAAGGGTAGAGTGGTTTGTGCTAGATGGTAGGAATTCGTGGTGGAGTTAGTTCCGCACCTCTGAAGAATGTGCAAAGAAAGTGCTTTACCCCTGTCCCACTTTCTTTATCACAAATCCACTGGGTTTTATGATTACCTTAACTCCAAATTTTTGCATTAAAAAAACCCGTTACGAACTGTTACGGAACTTAATATTTTTTGTTCCGGAACAGAACTTTTTGCGGTGGAACGAAACTGAAAACATTTCGTTCCGACACCCTGATAGCAAGTTAACTTTCTGTATACGCTAAATATCTCAGGCTTCTTCATGCTGAGCTCTTATGCATGTTAGTGAAACAATGTTCACGAATATTTTATGAATATCCACTTTTTGATATTTAAATAGAGATGTTCGACAAATATCCACTGAATATCCACAAATAACATACGATATTCAGACCATTTGTGGATATCCTCTAAATATTGATGGTTGGTTGGAGCGCTCCCAGATTTCATTCCGCGATATCCAGAAACAGAAGTGACACATTCTAGCGGCACACATGCAGTTATTACTGAACACTGTTTTAACTGCGTGTCATGTGACACTTGAAACGAGCTATCAGCAGCGTTTCTGGAACAGACGACGCCCGCCAACGAAACATTGCCACACTTTCCCACTGCCGATTGGCCTAGATGTCACAAGCCTCTGCAGAGAGCGCATTTTGCCGTCCAGCCGACTTGCACAACAGAAGCTGTGCCATCACCGGGCATGGCACCATGGCTTACTTAAGACGGACGTGTGAGCGCTGTTTATTCAGCAGAATAATTCTTAGTCCGTGGTTGTGACTTTGACGGCCCCGAGATCAAGCTGCACATGTTTTAACGTGCCAGCGGTACAATTGCCAGTGATAGACACCCCACAACCCGAGACTCTGGTGCAGCATGGCACAATTTCCAATGATATTATCAGGATGGTGCAGTAAATCCAATTTGGTGCAATTTGGCACAGGAGTGGAATCACTGCAGACTTAATTTTCCAACGGAGAAGCTGTGGGGAACCATTGTCTCGTTTTGTTAAACTTATTGCTATGTATAGGGAAGTGATCCCTTCCACATGGGTTCTTAATAACCCGCCAGTCAAGATACGGAACTAGAGTACTACACGTGATGCTTAACCCCTTGTGGGTTTTCGCCGTACATGTACGGCAGACGCTTCCTGGTACCAAAGGGCTTTCGTCGTACATGTACGGCATCGCATTTATTTTTAAAACGTGCGCCTTTTTCAATCATTTCTCTTGCTTTTCATGTGCTACCACGCTTCGGGAATATGTGGAATTTTTTTCATGCGCCGATGTCTCTCCATTGTAGCTTTTTTTATGCTTAGCAAAACGGCGCGCCAACTACCGCTTGCACAACCAAGCGCGCCCGCAGAGTGGTTGGTTTCAAACGCGTGCCTTCTTCGATCTTTTCTCTTTTTCATAATGTGCTGCCACACTTCGAGAATAAGTGGAATTTTTTTCGTGCGCCGATGTCTCCCTGTTGTTTTTTTTTTTTTTTGCTTCCCAAAACGGTGCGCCGGCTATCGCTTGCCCATCCAAGCGCGTTCGCGGTGCAGCTGGTTTAAAGTGCGTGCCTTTTTCGATCATTTCTCTTGCTTTTCATGTGCTGCCACGCTTCGGGAATATGTAGGATTTTTATTGTATGCCGATGTCTCTCCGTTGTAGCTTTTTTTATGCTTCGCAAAACGGCGCGCCAGGTATCGCTTGCGCAACCGAGTGTGCCCGCGGAGTGATTGGTTTCAAACGCGCGCCTTCTTCGATCATTTCTCTTGCTTGGAATGTGCTGCCACGCTTCGGGAATACGTGGTATTTTTTTAATGCGCCGATGCACCTCCGTGCGCCAATGTCTCTCCGTCTTTTTTTTTTTTTTTGCTTTAAGCGGCGCGGCGGCTTTCAGTTGCGCATCAGAATGTGCGCACGCCATCTGGCTGGTTTCAGTTTTGTCCTTCGGGTGGTTTTCGCTTCTTGCGCCCACAGTGCTGATGGCTGTTTGGTTTCTAATCTCTCAAAGGGTGACCGCTTGTTACTCTCTCATTTATTGCTCCCCGAGGCACGATTACACCTGTTTCCGTGCGGCGCTAAATTACACAAACGACGCCATCGTGATTGCGTTTCCTGTTTTGGGGTCTCGGAAAAACTAACTACGTCTTGTTGGAGATAAGACGAAAGATTACTGTAGCTTTTTCACTCGTTTTGCTCTCTGGACGGGCACACAACCATAGAGTTTTCTTCCGTGCGCTCACTGATGCAGTTCGCTTACACTATGGAAGCACGTGCCGGTGGCTCTGTTGCCGGTGAGTCGAGCAGCGATTCTTCAAATGCAGACTATTCCCCAAGTGCCGAATCAGAACCTGATTCATTAAATTTCAGTTTGTCAGACGCGGATTTTTTGACGAGTTCAGACTCCAATGACGTTCAAGGAGCGACATCTGAAAAGCGTGCGCGGCGAGCCATGCTTCAAAGACTATCACACGCTGAAAAGCTTTTAGTGTTACAGCACGAACATTTTTAACCGGAAAAGTACTCTGGTGGGCCTACTTTTGTATGTCTGTGAGCTATGTTTAATACAATGCATCAGTTTTATTTATAAAAAAACTGTTATTTTTTTAGGATTTTGCTTGATTTTACTACGAATAAACGATGTGTATGTAACAACAAAAATGATTTTTCTGTCACTTTACTGTCACGAAAAAAAGTTTTAGACAATTTTTTTCTTGAATAGAATCGTCTGAAGAACTTATTTCAGCAATAAAAGAATTACACATTTTTGGACTGGATTTCGCGAAAAAATTCAACCCTCAAAGGGTTAACCCTTAACTGAGGATACTTTTGGCGCAAATCGAATGAGGACACATAACACAAAGAACAGACGGGCACCAATCGGCGCCCGTCCTGTTCTTTGTGTTATGTGTCCTCGTTCGATTTGCGCCAAAAGTATCCTCAGTTATGAACCAGTGGCGCCCATCCTGTTCTTTGTGTTATGTGTCCTCGTTCGATTTGCGCCAAAAGTATCCTCAGTTATGAACCAGTGGCGCCCATCCTGTTCTTTGTGTTATGTGTCCTCGTTCGATTTGCGCCAAAAGTATCCTCAGTTATGAACCAGTACCAACTAACTCAAACCAGAATTCGGTTAACCCTTTGTGCGACAGCGGGACACATACGTCCCACTTTTCAGTCTCCAGAAAAAATTTTCTCCCACATCACTTGCTGCAATAGACCCTTTTCATAATTGTAAAGCTAGCTTTCCTGCCATGCAGTTTGCCTAAGTAATGGCGGCTAGTCACTTACTGCAAACAGCGTGTTCAAGCGCATTTTGCTTACGCTATGACGTGGAAAATGTAGACTCGGCTCTCTTGACATAAATACGCATAATAGACAAGCCTCAGCACGTGCAACTAGGACCTCGTCTCCACTCTAAGCAAGAGAGATGCCGCCATTAGTTGTTCAAATATGCAGCGCAGAGAAGCGCACTTGCGGATTATGAAAAGGGTCTATTAGCGCAACACTAAATCACTCATGTCTTATCTAAGTCTTCATAACCTCAAGGAAAATTCTTTTACCATACTTTCGAAGGGCAGAAGTAGTGTTACAACGGCGTTGAACACTGATCAATTTTTTCATGATATCTTCTGAATTTTCCTCTTCTTCGGATAGCAAGAACCTACCAATCAAAATGCCGGATAATTTCCTGTTTTTCTGGTTTTTCAAAGAGGCCATTTTAGCTTCCAGTCATCGCGTGTTTTTGTAAATTTGCACAATAACTTGACCAATAAATGCATCAAACGCAGTCACATGCGAAATTGCCACGCTCATCCCTCAGCGTAATTGCGGATATTGGTGCATTGTAATATTTTTTTTATACCATATACCTCTTAAAAAGTAGGCACATAATCGGGGACAACAGCCGCACTCGACAATTTTGACAGTCAAAGCAAGCACAGGCAAATGGAGAAAAAGACTGTTGGTGCATGCGATGAAGTAAGCTTTACAGGAACAGACCACAGCGCTAAGAAGGCCCACAAGAGGCGCACTTGAGGTGGTGTTCTGCAGCTGGAAATGAGGTCCGCACAACTTTCCTCAGCACAACTTGAGAATTGATATACAGTAGAACCCCGCTGTTACGTTCCTCACTGCTGCGTTTTCCCGGCTGTTACGTCGTTTTCCGCCGGTCCCGGCATAGCTCCCATAGGATACAATGTATTGGGAACCCCGCGGTTACGTCGTAACTGTCGGCCCGTTCCCGTATGATACATCGCGAAGTGCGCTCGGAGCCGACCGAGTGACTACCAAAGAGAGCCGCCATGGTGCATTTTCACGCAGCTTGGCCTCGTTTGACCGTAATATTAGCCGCATGAGAGGCGCCAGCAACAGAATCTTTCAATTGATGCAAACAAAAGCATGGCCTTCGAGATTCAAATTGCAAAGATGGCGTCTATGACGTAACTGCTCGCGAAAGCAAGGCCTTCGAGATTGGCATTTACTATTGACAAAAGCATAGCCTTTGAGATTTGTATTGCACAAACATGGCGTGTATGACGTAATTGCTTGCGAAAGCAAGGCCTTCAAGATTGGCATTCACTTCTGCCATCGCGTTGGCGTAGACTCATCATCATTGTTATTTGTCGGAGAGCGGGAGGAGTTCGAGCTGGTTGGAGCTCGCATGGTCGTGCGTGCGGTTCGCGGTCGGACTCGCCGCGCCGGTCATGATTGCGTGTGCTTAGTTCTTTCACGCCTACAGCTGTTGGTGTTAAAAAAATCACATACGTTGATTACATTTCTGTGGATGAGGCCGTCCTAAGCTCCGCGTTTCTATCCATCGACTAGATCGCGGCTGAGCGCGCCAATTTTCGTGCTGCTCGTAAGAATTGAAATAAAATTCTGTACCACTAAATATTTTGCCGTTTTTCCTGTTTTTCCGCTGTTACGTTTCCCGTCTCTTACGTTTATTTCCTACGGTCCCTTCAAAAACGTATCAGCGGGGTTCTACGTATCTGTGCCACTCGCTTCGGCCGTTTGATCGCAAATACCCGTTGACAAAATCACAAGATGGTGCCTTGGTGAGTCAGTGGGACAATGTTTTTGCACTTTTTGAAAACACTCTCATGAGTCAGCGGGACATATATGTCCCACTTTTTTTTCAGTAAACTACTGGCTTGATTTTGATGGAAGTTCTTTTCTACTATTTCTTTGTAGTTTATATTGCCGCGAGCAGTGCCTTCTGGTTTGTTCTTTTGTGTATTAAGTTGCCAGCGTTTGGCAGCTGAAGTCCTTATCTGTGTTCGAAGCGAAGCCCGTGTTTCGCTCTCTCTCTCTCTTTTGTAGGCCACGCAGGGTATCTTGATTTAACAGGGCGAGCGCTTCGTGTCGTAACTAGCGCAGCGTTATCACTTTAATTCAATGGCATCAAAACAAGAATAACGCCGAGACACAAAAAACCCGCAGCAGAAAACGCCGCGGCGGTCTCTTCCCGCCAATGCTCGCCTGTGTACGTTGTCGTTTTGTTGGCTGCTTCTTCGCCGCTTTCGTTTTTCTTTGAGTTTACTGCGGAGCAGAAGTTCGCTCCGTAAAACCTCGTTGTCTGAACGAACATTGCATCTTTCTTGGCCACGTGACATCTGGTGGAGGTGCGGGATACATGAACCCTAAACCCTGTGCAAGTCGTCAGGCAAGTCCAACTAATACCAACCACCGACAGCAAGGTCTTCAGCCAGAGTTTGAGCTGCTTTCGGAGAAAGTGAAGAAGGAACTCGTCGTGGCCACAGCCATAAACAATGGTGCCACCATGACCAGTACTACCAATCCTCTCGTAGTTCTTCAGCAACCGAGGGAGCCGCCACTATTTCACGGGTCACCCTCGGAGGATCCCGAAGATTGGTTGGAGCAAGGTGAACGTGTCAAGCTGTTCAACCGCTGGGACGACAAGGAGACACTGAGGCACGTGTTTTTCTACCTTGCAGACTCAGCTCGAACTTGGTTTGAAAACCATGAGAGCTCCATAGTGGCCTGCCTGGCAGAGATTTAGGATGCAATTTTTAACGACATTCACCACGGTTGTGCTGAAGGAGCAGGCCGGTCTTACAGAAGACGCGCACGCAACACCCCAACGAAGGTGTAGTCGTGTTCGTCGAAGAGATGAAAAAGCTCTTCGGGTGAGCTGACCCTAAAATGGCTGAAGAAAAGAAGTTACACTTCTTAATGCGCAGCGTCAAGGAAGAACTGTTTGCCGGGCTTGTGCGTAATCCATCCAAAACCGTTGCCAAATTCGTGGCCGAAGCCAGTACAATTGAGAAGGCCCTCAAAATTCATGCCAAGCAGTATAACCGTCGCTGCGTTAACACGGCCAACGTGAACTACATTGACGGCAACTAGATCACGACGGATACCCTCCCATTGCACGTGTACCTGCGCAAGGCAGCAGCTACACGTGCAATGGGAGGGTAACAGAAAACAGAAAGAATGGAACGTGTGTGGCATTGCCCCCCTCTGAAAAGGCATCGTCCCGATGCTTGTAACAGAACATCGATGGAAAAAAAAGTGCATACACAAAGGAAGTACAATAATAAAGCAAGAAAGCGTAATAGGCAATACATACAAGCAAAAAGTACAATAATAAAGCAGAGGGTACACTCCTCAGGTTCGCTAACGCGCATAAAACAGCTTAAGGCGCACAGCATCGACAACTTCAGGTCGTGCACGGTGCCGTTGAGAGTTCGTAACGGCGTCCAGGATAACCTCGTAGTCTAAAGCGCCGAGACGTCGAAGCCCCTTGAATGGGCCGAAGTATCGCCGAAGAAGTTTTTCAACGAGTTCACGTCAGCGTACCGGCATCTGGACCCAGACACGGTCACCAGGCTGGTATTTCACGAAGTGTCGTCGAAGATTGTAACTGCGACTGTCGGTTGTCTGCTGATTTTTGATGCATAGGGAGTCGAGTAGTCGGGCTTCTTCGGCGTGCTGAAGGTAGACAGTCGCGTCGAGGTTTTCTTCGTCGGTGACGTTGGGTAGCATGGCGTCGAGCGTCGTTGCCAGGCTCCTTCCATATACCAAATTGTATGGCTTCATCTACGTCATTTCTTCCACGGCCGTGTTGTATGTGAAGGCCACGTTTGGAAGGATGGCATCCCACGTCTTGTGCTCGACATGCTTACCATGCACGTCTTGTGCATGGCAAGCATGTCGGCGATTATCTTGTTTAGATGCTTGGTGAGCGTCTAACCACTCATCGAGCGTTTGGTTTGTGGGTGGTAGGTGGTGGTGCGGCGGTGGCTTGTCTGGCTGTATCTCAAGATCACCTGAGTTAGCTCCGCAGTAAAGGCCGTACCTCTGTAGGTGATGAGGACCTCTGGGGCGCCATGACGCTGGACGATGTCTTCAACGAAGAACTTCGCTACCTCGGCAGCACTGCCTCTAGGTAAGGCCCTTGTTTCGCCATAGTGGGTGAGGTGGTCGGTAGTTACAACAATCCATTTATTTCTGCAAGTCAACGTAGGGAACAGCCCCAGTAAGTACGTACCAAATGGCTGGAATGGTCAGCGAGGTGGTTCGTTCAGCTGAAGAAAGCCTGCTGGTCTTGTCGGCGGTGTCTTGTGTCGCTGACAGTCTTGGCATGTCCTTAGATAGCGAGCAACATTGGCGGCAAGGCGCGGCCAGCAGTACTTTTCCTGTATTCTTGCGAGCGTGCGGGAAGTGCCGAGGTGCCCCGCCGTCGGGTCGTCGTCTAGGGCCTGGAGGACTTCTGGTCTCAATGCTGAAGGTACAGCGAGAAGGTAGTTTGCTCGAAGGAGCGAGAAGTTCTTCTTTAGGAAAACACCGTTTCGCAAGAAAAACGCCAGTCCTCACTTGAATACCTTCGGAACAACGGTGGTCCTGCTCTCGAGGTATTCCACAAGGCCCCTCAGTTCCGGGTCAGCTCGCTGTCGTTCGGCGAAGTCATCGGCACTTATGGTTCCCAGGAAGAAGTCATCATCCTGATCGTCCTGCGATGGTGGGTCGACGGGACACGAGACAGCCAGTTAGCGTCAGAGTGTTTTCTTCCGGACCGGTAAACGACGGTAATGTCAAGTTCTTGTAGTCTTAGGCTCCACCGTGCAAGGCGACCTGAAGGGTCCTTCAAATTAGCTAGCCAACACAAGGCGTGGTGGTCGCTCACAACATTGAAGAGCCTACATAGAGGCAGGGGCAAAACATGGATGTAGCCCACATGATGGCAAGGCGCACCTTTTCTGTTGTGGAATAGTTGGCTTCTGCCTTGGATAGTGACCGGCTAGCATAACTGATGACCCTTTCCAGCCCGTGAGCCTTCTGCACAAGGACAACGTCGAGTCATACGCTGCTTGCGTCGGTGTGGATTTCCATATCAGCGTATTCATGGAAATGTGCTAGTACCGGAGGCATCTGAAGGCGTGTTCTGAAACTTCAGTTTCAGAACACAACGACGTCGTCCAAGTACACGAGGCCCATCTGCCACTTCCAAGCCAGCCGGTACGGTATCCATAAACGTTGAAAAGTCGCAGTTTTCAGAGCGAAGACCAAAGGGCATGACACTGAACTCAAACAGGCCGTCTGGTGTTATAAAGGCAGTCTTTTTTCCATCTCTCTGATTGACTTCGCTTTGGCAGAAGCCGGTCTTGAGGTCTTTCGACGAAAAGTACTTCGCATTGTGGAGTCAATCTAGGGCGCTGTCTATTCGTGGTAGAGGGTACATGTTCTTCTTCCGGACTTCATTCAGGCAATGATGGTCGACACAGAAACGTACGGTTCCATCCTTCTTCCTCACTAACACCACAGCTGACACCCACGGACTCTTGGACAGCTGGATGATGTCGTCGCGTAGCGTTTAGTCGACCTGTTTCTTAACGGCCTCGCGTTCTCGAGTCAAAACTCAGTACGGGCTCTGACGGATTGGTTGGGCACTTTCTTCTGTCATGATGCAACAATTTGCGACTGGGGTCTGTCGAATTCTTGACGACAACGAGAAGCAGTCCTAGAATTGCAGGAGCAGGGCTTTGAGCTGGTCTTGGTTGTGCTTCGGGAGGCTCGCAATGTCGAAATCTGGTTGGGGACCTCGATCCGTCAAAGTAGGTTCGGTAGCATCGAAGAGGGTGAAAGCATTGCTGGCATCCACGAATTTGTCGATGTAGGCGACCGTCGTACCAATATTGAGGTGTCTACATTTGCGGCTGACGTTTGTCAGCACTACCTTTGCTTTGCCACCACGCAGCTCCGCTATGCCTCTTGCGACGCAAATCTGACAGTTCAGAAGCAGGTGCTGATCACCCTCGATGTGATCAAGACATGGTTTCTTTGGTGCCAATGGAAATGACGACGCTGGAGAGAGGCAGAACCGTGGCGTGCTCTTCTATAACATTCAATGCATAGTTCCCTGGCGTCGTGTGGGGTGACAGCACTTTTTCTGAGGTTAGTGTTGACTCAGATCGATGACGGCGCCGTGGAGACTTAGGAAGTCCATCCCAAGTATCAAACCTCAGGAGCAATGTTGTTAGATTACAAAGCTCGCATGGTAAGTCCGGTTATCGATGGTGACTCTTGCAGTGCAGACTCCAGCTGGCGTAATTAGGCGGCCTCCAGCGATCCAGATTTCGGGGCCTTGCCAAGCAGTCCTAACTTTTTTTCAACTTTGTGGCAAATGGTCCACTGACGACGGAATAGCAGGCTCCAGTGTCGACGAGAGCGGTGACGTTGTGGCCACTGAATGGTACTTCGAGGTCGCTAATCCGTTGTCTTGCGTTGCGGTTAAGTCATAGCATCATGCCGTGGCTAGGTCGGCTTATCCTGCTGCTTCTACGTCACGTCGGAAAGTCGTCTTCAGGCCCCGAGGTTTCGTTGTCAGGGCTCAGTCTGGTTTACGTCGTGTTCTTGAGATTTCGTCGCGGCGGCGTCAGAGGATGTTTGGTATTTCGTTGTACAGCAACCGCACCTCCATTAGTTGCTGCCCTTAGTTTTCCGGATACAGGCTAGGTGACCGGCCCCGCGTTGGGCCAGTGTATGGTCGGTGCTGGGGAGAGACGTAACGGCCTGGCGACGGTGATCGGGAAGGTCCTCGGGGGGGGGGGGGGGGGGGGGTCCAATGCGCTCCTGCGAGATAGTCGGCGATGTCATGTGGTCGTTCCCCCTACTGCGGACGCGGCACATCGATGGCACACCCACACAGTCCCATCTGTCGGTACTGGCAGCGGCGGTAGGTGTGGCCAGGTTCTCCGCAATGGTAGCAGAGTGGGCGGTGGTCGGATGTGCGCCAAACGTCGGTCGGGGCGCTGGCCAACACGCGGGCGGTATGGCGTCAGTGATGGCGGCGGCGTCTGGCGATGGTACGGTGGTTGTGCAGCATCTTGATGTGGCCGTGGAGGAGGGGCGGTGCGTCGGGCTACAGCAGCATAGCTCAAGGCTTGCGGCTGAGGCTTTGGTAGTTCAGGGATTCCCAGCGATTGCGGGACTTCCTCGCGGACCATGTCAGCAATTGAATCCACTTGAGGCTGCACCAAAGGTAACAGCTTGCGCAGCTCCTTCCGCACGATTGCTCTGATGGTTTCCCATAGGTCGTCGGTGCATAGCGAGTGCACTTCGGTGTAGCGTGTTGACAGGGTTGAGCGGTCGTATTTCTTCGTCCTAATCTCAAGGGATTTTTCAATTGTTGTAGCCTCCTTTAGGAATTCGGTGACAGTTTTCGGTGGGTTCCGCACCAATCCTGCAAAGAGGTCTTGTTTCACTCCCCGCATAAGGAAGCGGACCTTTTTCTTCTCGGGCATGGCAGCATTGGCCAGGCAGAAGAGTCGCGTAGTCTCTTCCGTGTAGAGATGACGGTCTCGTTCGGCAGCTGCACTTGCCTCCAGCAAAGCAGCGGCCTTTTCCTTGTGGACGATGCTCGTGAAGGTATTAAGGAACGTCGTCCGAAAGAGGTCCCAGGTTTTGAAGGGTCGATTCTCGAACAATGTCTTTGCGGCGTCTTCCAAGTAGAAGTAGACGTGGCGCAGCTTCTCTTCAGAGTCCCAGAGGTTGAAGGCGGCGACTCGCTCTAACGTCTCCAGCCAGCTTTCCGGGCCTTCAAACGAAGATCCACGGAAAGTCGGTGGCTCCCTTAGCATCACGACCATTGCAGGCGGCAGGGGAGTAGTCATCGTCTCGGCGGTCGATGTGACGGTCTTGGGCTGCCTGGTGTCTTCGGGAAGGAGCCCGTATTCTGGGTGTAGTCCCTTCTGCCGGTGGCTAGTTCGACGATCCGGGTTGTCTTTAGCGCCGTCTTCTTCGCGGCTTGGGCTTGGGTCAGTGCCCCGTGGTGGCGTCAGGATCATGAAGCAGCACCTCCACCAGATGTCACGGGATCGTGACGTCGATGAAGGCAGCAGTCGGCGTGTCCAAGATGAAACTTTTTATTTGGCCAAACTTGTGGCCAGGAAACGGAAAGTCAACCTACAGGTATACACACTGTACATTGATAGTGGCGAACAGGTCGTCGGTTGTCGATAAAACTGGTCTGCAGCAAGGGGCGTCGTCTTTTCCACATGCGGCATTGAACATTTGAGCCTTATCGCTGGTGACTGCGTTAGATCCAGAATAATCCCAGCTGTTCGCGTTTTTGCGCTCAAGCCTATAAGAAGATTCTAACATATTCTCGAAAGTTCCCACACATTAAGGCGCGGATTGCGCAAGGCAGTGGCTATGCGTGCAACGGGCTAGTTCCATAAAAATAACAAAAGAAGAGCATGTGGCACTATCAAGACAAGCGCAAGGCCAAGGCCAGGCTCCGCACGAGTTGAAGCAGACGATCGCGAAGGCAGAGCCACCTTTTAATGCGCAAAAAAAAAGCAAAACTTACTTTCTGACGCAAAGAGAAGCTACCAGAAGGGCATAAAATACAATTTTATGTCACAGCTTCTTGTTTTCAAGTGAAGTCTGTCTGTGTGGGTATTTTACTTATACCGATCGGCTGACATACATCGCTGTTGTTGGTGATGCTACCAGTCGTTCTTTTACTGCTTTCAGAGTCAAACTAAAAATATAATTTCTTGTTTATCGGACAAAAGCGTGGTCGTTGCAGTCGATGTGAGAAATCATCTTTTCATTTCCACCACAATCAAAAAACTTTTTCCGACCGTTCCTTTAAAAATTTGAAATCACTCTGGCACCTATGATAGGTGGTGTAGCAAAAGGCAGCAAATTAAGTGACACCATTCAAGGTGCTTTAACATGCACCACCGAAGCTTGGTGCATAAGTGTGTTTGTACTTCGCCGCATGAAAATGTGGCTGCCAACTGTGTGTGTACCAAGAGTAGTTTGACACAGCCTGTGAGCACCAATGTTATCGTCTGTTAGGATGGCAGTCCCACCTGACTATGGCCACGGCATAGAGAGAACTGAGTTCCTCGGGATTGAGTCTGCCAACACCAGCTGCGCCATCCTGAAGGCAATGCGACCGGCTGTCACTCAGCTGTGCTTGGACCAGAGCTGCAGTGGACTCGATGGCTCGAGGAAGGTGGCCGTAAAGTCTGGGCAGAAAGTCCCCATTGTCACTGAGTGTTCAAGGATAAATGGTATGCATTTCATTAAAAATGTCCACATGCACGATCTTCTCCCAAATCCTGCACTGTTTTATTGTCCCACCAGTTTCTCCATCACCACGGACTGTTTCCTTTACCTCAGAAATCATTCTGCTACTTGAACCTACTGCTGATTATGTGCTACAAGTCGGTCCCAGCTCAGCTACTAACTAGAACATCACTTGCTATCGAATTTATAAAAAGGCCTTCTTCACCTTTCATGCTTGTATTTACATTGTGTGCTACTAAACACTTCCAGAAGTCAATAAAAGAAAATACCAGACAATCCCATCGATAAACTGAGGTCTCGCATGTACAGTCGTCAGCAAGCTTAACTCAAACGTTCTGCAGCGTGGCCTGGACTGGTTTGACTGATGCCAGCCGCGAAGCACTGGGCGCTGTTGCCGAGATGATATCTCGGTACGCTTGGATGGTATATGTCGGCATGCATTGGTAACATCTCGGCAACAGAACCCAAAGCTACACGGCGCTGGCGTCAAACCATTTCAGGACACGCTGCGGAGCGTTCGAGTTAAACTTGCCGACAACTGTACAGAGCGCATGCATGTGCCCTGGACTCCTTGATTATGTGCAGTCCTGGCAATTTGAAACAAGATGCAGAGCTAACAAAATCTAATGACAAAAAAAAATAACATTTTCGGCGGAGTTCCAAACTAAACAGAAATACTGTCCATAAATGGCCGGTATTTTGGGTCTTCTCTTGTGTTGTTTTTAAATCTATATCTGTTCAAGATTGACAGCCAATGTTAACGCTTGGATAAATGCATTGCCTGACAGGATTGTTTAATTATTCATGTTCACTCTCTAACTCATTCCGCCCCGTACAGCGGCCCTTGGATGAACCATATAAATAATGAATACCGCAGACAGCGTGACTAAACTGCGCTTATATGACGGTTTCCTTTGATGTGTCTTAATTGATATGCACGACACAACAAAAACAAATTAAAAGGCCACGTCTTTAGTACTACACAACCGTGCTCACCATGTCGCCGAATGCCACGTTTTTATTACTTCGTCAGCTAACGCAAAACAAGATAATTAGTCTCCTGGATACAACTTCCGTAGCTTTTTATGCGGATGTGAACTTTAAATGAAACGCTGTGAGCAGCAGCCTGGCAGTTGTAATCGCAAAGCGGTACCTGCTACGCCATGCCGCGACAGCTCCAAGCCCGGCAGCCTGATCCTTGGGCGAAGTGCTGAAGAGGTTCTGGTACGTCTTCTCCCACTCGTGCCTTCGACGCAAGCAAGCGAGCAGTGACTTGAATCGAAAGTGGCAAAACCCGTAGCGAGCTTGGTTGGACGCGCTCGAGTGCCTCGAGGCGACACTCGAGCACCAAAGCGTGCATCTTACCTGTTATACCACGGAACAACCACAAAATTGCTCTTCTTAATTCCAGGAACGTACATTCTGACTAAAGACGCCTTTAAGATACACTGATTCCACCCAATCAACAGAAAGAAATGTAGGCAGAGAGCATCTATGAGCTGCAAGCATGCCAGGCAGCGAGCCAACGTTCAGTTGGCAAAGAGCGCGGCGGCGCGGCTTTCCAGTGGCGCGGAGCGGCTCGCCGCGATCGCCAACCAGGCGGGGGCGCTGCGGTCGCGTTAGGATTAAAATCACTGGAACGGGAAAAGTACCGCGACCATCCTGCGCGCCGCCATATTTGGTCCAGCGCGGCCGAAGCGGCGGCGGTGCGGTGCTGATTTCACGTGGAGTAACGCATGTTTTACGCATTGCGTGCGCTTTTGCAGCCCCGAATGAAGCATACCGTTGTTCTCTGACTGAGTAGGAAAGAAACAGCGGCAGTTTTCACTTGCCTACATGCGCATAGCATGCGTACTAACGCGATAAAGAAATGCGAACTGCGCGGCGTTTACGCGCTCGGCTGTCTGCATTTATTTAATGCGAAGCATTTCTTAGCGAATTTCTGCGACTTTGTATCTATCTATCTATCTATCTATCTATCTATCTATCTATCTATCTATCTATCTATCTATCTATCTATCTATCTATCTATCTAGCCGCCCCCGACTTTGTTGCTGTCCTGGCTGCTTCGTTTATGACATAACATGACTGTATGACGAATATAAATTACAGGTGATAACATGAAAATAATGACATGCATGCCATGTACGGCATGAGTTACATGCCATGCTCATGGTGCACTCGCGGCCGCTTCGATAGCTTGATGCACAACAAAATTGGTATGGCGTACGTGACAAGAGTGTATGACGAACATAAGTGACTGGTTATAACGTGCAAATCATGAGAGACATGCCATGTAAAACATGATTTACATGAAATGGTGTCGGGGCGCTCGCGGTCGTTTAATGAAATGCATATATACCAAAATTTTTATGACGAGCTATTTCTGTATGACGAACGTTAGTGATAGGTGGTAACATGAAAATCATGACTTCCATGTCATGTACGGCATGACTTACTTGCCACGCTCATGCTGCGATGGCGGGCGGTTCGCTAGCTTGAAATGCAGCCAAATTGGTATAGCGTGAGGTGACTGTATGACAAACACGAATGACAAGTGGTAAACGTGAAAATCATGACTTGTGTGTCTGTATGGCATGACTTGGATGGCATGCTCTTGGTATGCTCGCGGCCATTTCGTTAGCTTGATATATACCAAGATTGGTATTGCGCGCCCTGACTGTATGACGACCATGAATGCATGAAAATAATAACGTGCACGACATTTACGGCACGATTTGCATTACAGTCTTGGCGCGCTTCCGGCCGTTTTGTTAACTGGATGTATAGCAAATTTGGTATGGTATGACATGGGTGCGTGACGAACATAAATTACAGGTCATGCGTTGTATATACCAGAATATACGTACGTTTCATTCGCGCTGTGATTCAACATGCATGCATGCCAAACATGCATTGTATAGTGAACTAGATTTTACATGACATGCGTACCATTATTTTCATGTTACCGCACGGTATTTATGTTTGTCATACAGTCACGTCACGCAATACCGATTTTGGTGCATATCAAACAAGTGAACCGGCCGCGAGAGCATCATGAGCATGGCATGTAAATCATGCCTTACATGACATGTGTACCATTACTTTCATGTTACCGCAGAATATTTATGTTCGTCATAGAGTCACGTCACGCCGTACCGATTTTGGTGCATATCAAACAAGCGAACCGGCCGCGACAGCATCATGAGCATGGCATGTAAATCATGACTTGCATGACATGCGTGCCATTATTTTCATGTTACCGCCTGTTATTTACGTTCGCATTACGGTCACGTCACGCAATACCGATTTTGGTGCATATCAAGCAAGCGAACCGGCCGCGAGAGCATCAGCCATTATTTTCATGCTACCACCTGTTATTTGTGTTCGTCATACGCCAGGCAGTACCAATCTGTAGGAGTCAGTTTTCATGGCGCGCTGATCATTATATATGAGCCCAAAGGCGTCAATTTTACGCCAAACATAATAAAGAGCCGCCCGGCAATGTTATTGTTCATGAACCTCCTGCGACAACCACGCGAAACAAGCTGTACTAGTGCAGGGTAGGTGCAAACATTCCCCGAAACAACATTCTCGAATTCTCAATGAAGCACTTTCCTCACAAAGGCGGGTATCAGTCGTGGGAACAAAATTTTCCCGCCTTATTCTGTGCAGCCACAGAGCCCGTCGCTTGGCATCCTTTTCCCCGCTGAGAATGGCAAAGAGGGCCTTGCCCGTTTCCCGCCGGTTGCTGCACCCAAAAGCGCAGCGCCCGGGCATTCTTCGATGCCTCGATAGGCTTTCGATGAAGTCTCAAAACGATAAGGGATGTCGTAATGTTCCTGCACGCTTTCCTGAGCCTATAAAAACAATCGCCCTCCAAAGCGCCGTGCGTCTGCGGCCGGGAGACAGTAGCGAGGCGAGCGAGCTGGACCATTTATGTGGCGAAGCCACCGAAAGGGCGCGGCGGCGAAGAGAAAAGGAACGCGGTACTTTTCCCGTTCCAGTGACTTTAGTTAGGATTGGTCTCGGCGCATCGTCTGCTACTGCTCTACTGATTGAAAGGGGTCGACGAGCTACTACCACAACGATAGAACGGTTAACTCGATGTGGCAGTCGCTCTCATTTCACTTAGCTCGAGCGAAACGCGCGTCTTAGTTGTATCTGAGCATCATAACAAGAAAGAAGCAGCATGTAAGACGGGACATGAAAAAAAAAATAAGTTAAAGATAAGGCGAACACTGCACAGTGCGCTTACCCTCATTCCGTTCCCAGGTGAAAATGAGTAACTGGGAATCCAACTGGTTTCAACTGGTATCAACTGGGACCAAATGGTTCCAGTTGGGAAACAACTGGTCCCAGTTGATTCCAGTTGCAACTGGTCCCAGTTAGCAGCTGGTCCCAGTTACAACTCAACTGGTCCCAGTTAATTCCAGTTGCAACTGGTCCCAGTTAGCAGCTGGTTCCAGTTACAGCTCAACTGGCCACCAACGGGAACCATGACCAGTTGAACTGGAAGAAGCTGATCCCAGTTGGAAACCACAACCAGTTAAATTGGAAGCAAGTGGTCCCAGTTGCGCCCTAACTGGAAGTGCGACCAGTTGTCCTGGTTGTACGGTTCTTCAAAGTGAAAGAAGAAAGATAATTGAACGCATACGCAGCATTGCTGCACTTGAGTAAATGGGTTTTATCTAAGAGATTTTTGTGTCCTATTCGCAGAAGGGTACCATCACTGGCCTAGTAATATTCCTAGGACAATGAGAGAATAAGAAAATAGCATCTCATGGTTTGCGAATGAATTATCTTTTCTTGTTTAGACGTCATCCTCTTCGTGTTGTTTAAACCCCATTACATTAATATATACAGCCTTACCTCACCTGATATATATGTATTTTTTAAAATCATATTATCGTGGATTATTCCGTTGCGCAAATGCGCAACACAGTGCACACAAGCGTACGCTTGTTTTAGCATCGGTACATTCAACTAACATTAAAAAGCTGTTGTCAATCTTTTTACGTCCATCACGGTGACAATACGCGCAACCGAGGCGGGCCCAATTGACGTTGGGGTGTTAATATTGCCGTCGTCTCGCTGGGAGCATGCCATGCTTCATAGTCTTGTGTGCAGCACAGCGGTTACTTCCGTACGAGAACGAAAAATGGAGTAGTGCCAGTGCCGAAAGCTACCACAGCTGAGACTGCCGACATGCTGCCGACACAAACCCACCCACAAACCGTTGCACAAACGCAGCCTCTCTACATCGACTGCCGTCACATTAGTCCCGTATCTCATAGGCTCAAACATTGAACGAAGCAGTAAAGTAATCAAGCATAAAGATCCCATATAAAATAAACTGAAATGAATTATTTCGTGCCAATTCGGCAATATTTAATGGAAGAAACTGGATAACAAAGACATAAAATTTAGAAAAACAGCGATGCTAGTTTCGTACACCACATGGGACGAGGGCTAGATACCGAGCGTTCGGTGGTCCGTGGTCGCGCTGCTTAGTTGTGCTGTTTTTCAAAAGGAACGTGCAGTCATGGCGTGCGTAAATTAGACTTTGTCGAATTAGTGTTCGGCAGCTTCATCTGTGGAAGACTTTGACTTCAGGCGAACGCCGGACAAGTGTTTACGCCTGTGACAAGACGGATATATGGACCCATTGTGTGCGGAATGCTGCCTGCCAATTGTCAGCGATGCAGCCGTTTGAAGGTAATTATACCATTTTTGCTTCGAGTGCTAGTTGTTTAGTATCCTAGAGAAGATGTAGATATAATGCAGGCAGAGTGCTTTGAGTGTTGAGACGATGGAACGTTGCATTGTAAACAAATGCTTTCTATACTGCTCTAGCTAAGTTTGTTTATGGGTTTGTGCGGAGTGCTCGCAAACTTGCTGCCATTTGTTTGGGAGCATCACAGAAAATGAGTGCCGTGCAATACTTGTGCTTTGAACGGCATGCTAAATAACTATGAAGTGTACTCGTAACTCTGTCCGCGACGTTCAAAGAAAGCGCTAAGGGCCCGTATTTGCACTCTAAATGAATATTTCTGAACCTGTTGCATGTGTAGGCATATGAATTCGAGTGAAAATAATGGTGTTTTTTTATTATTTTTTGCCGATGATATATAAACTCGACTTCTAAAAATTCGGAATAGATGCAGCGCATGATCTCTGTAGACACTGTTTGTCGTGTGAATTGTTAGAAGGTAGGTCTGCTGTGTATATCTATAAATTGATATGACTGTTCTGAGACATGCATGAAACATGTTACCTCTTATTTTGCAGCAACGCTGTTTCATTGGTCACGGGTCAATGGCACAGATTCATCAGCTGCGCAGCCCGAAACTTCACTAGTATATTGGTTGAGAAAATACAGCACTGCATGAAAGCCGAGCGGAGGAAATCTTTGCACTGAATGTGCACCCACGCAAAAGGAACCTCGGCGAAGACCCCAAACCCGCAGTGACCCCGGAGAAGGTCAACGTCGTTGGAGGTTGGTCTGCTGTGTATATACCTTGTGGTGAATTATTATTACTAATACTTTTAATCTGTTTAACAAGGTATGAACTCTTTATTTTTCAGCGACCCTTGCCCATTGGGCCCGCTCAACAAAAAATGAAGCGCTGGCGGCAGCAACCAACTTGACCAATGTGCTGTCTGAAAAAATCCAGGATAGTGTGAAGGCTGAGCGCCGAAGAGAAAGGGAGGTTGTGCGCAGTCCGGCATTATGAACATTGTTTTTTTCCGCAAGCTTATTTTGAACTGTAATTTATTGGTTTCAATAAATATATATTAAAACCTTAAATGCTTCTTTCGAATGTCTTAGGTGTTATCACAATAATCCACAAGTTTAAGTGTACGCCTGCTGTTGAAAAGCCTACCAAATAAAAAACCAGCAAGAAAGCCAGAAAAACACGTCTTGTCATTTTCATTCGATTTCGTGAAACAGTATGCAACGGGTACATTATTTGCAGTGACGTATTTACGACTGTGTGCGAGTATTCGAAAATTTCGATATTCAAATGGAACAGTGCCTTCTTCGTTTCTATCATCGAATCGAATAGCAGTCATCTGTAAGCCCGAATATTTTATGAATATTTCAAAATGTCAACTGCAATGAAGCAAGGCCAAAATTGGCGCAAAAGTACGATAACTGTCATCCCTGTAACTGTCATTCCAGAGCGTTCGTCCAGCCATACGCCTACAAATGCTGTGTCCTATAGCATGCGCCCATTCTAATACGTATCAACCTTCTCTTACAGCAAAGCAGTATATGAGTATGGGCGAAACCTTAATTTTCAACATGAATTTTCGGCAATGTATATACTTTCACGTATTTATGTACCCACTCACACGGAATGCCCTTCTATCTGCCATCGTGGAGAAAGGATCATTTCATTTTTTGCTATTATACCTAAAATAGGACGGTGTGAAAAGACGAAAACTCGATAACACCGTACGGCGACAGAGAGCGAGCCTGCTATATTTAACCAGGCACAAAATACGCGCAAGAGAACCTCTTGGTTCTGCTGAGAGCTGCAGGCTTTACCGAGAAAGGAGGAGGTTAACAGAGTAGGGGAAACATAAATCAGAAGTCCGAAAGCGCATCGAGATAGTCAAGGCAGCACTGAGAAAAAATGCCGAACTCCTCCCGTGAAACGCGTCTTTGACACTCATGCCCTCAGAAATTCGCAACTAACAGAGAAGCGTGACCAGCCTCTCGTTACATGCAGCTAGTACTGTGGAAGAAACCATGAACCAGTACGCTGTCGCTGCAAAGATTATCGCATCCACAAACTTCAGTGACACAATAAAACAGATGACACATGCCGTAACTTCCAACAATGCAGTTTTAAAATTGGGTGCGCAAAGCTTTGCGTTCGTTCATCGCCATTGCGCATGCATTATACGCTACGTACATGCAAACGCTATCTGCGTATCCCATTGTAAAACTGGCTACTCCGCATGCGTCGCACGCCATCCCCTATACTCACGTTAAGTGGCGGAAATAGCATATGCGCCCAACGAACCCTATCTTTGCGTACCCCATTCTAAAACTGCTTCTTACGCGGCACACGTAGCTTAAAGGGGTACTGACACAAAATTTCGCGGCCGAGATAGCCTGCTGGATCGATTCCCGTGTACGTGCGTGTACCATCTGCAAAATATCGACAGCGTATAAAGCTTGGAAGGTATTTTATATGAATTTGGAAGTTCGCGAGCGCGATACAGCATTTTAGGTCGCACCTGGTGCATTGACACCCTCGGAGGTGACCCGAGGTGACCCCCCTACTTCCCCTACGTAAACGTTTCAGCCGGTACAAGTTATCATGACGTCATGGCCGCCATTTCTGTTTTGACGCGCTTCCCGACGAATCGCTCCTCGCCAGCGGGTCAAACCTGAAGTGATTCGCCACGTCGAAAATTTCTTCCATCCCCGCCGCAAGAAAATCGTCGCCATCAGACGACGATGAGCCCGACGACGGCAGACCGGGCAGAAATGCGTCACTGTTTTGTGTGCTCACGTGACCGAGCGTTTCACTCGCTAGGTGGTGATAGTTGCACCCGGCGGCTTGTCGTTTTTGGAGCTCTGTCAAACCGAAACTGAGGCTGTGTCGGTAATGAGGAGCTTGTAATTAATTATCTGTCGCGCGCTGCAGCAAACGATGTGCCGTGTTATGACTAACAGGCCCCCACCAATACATTGCAGCAAAAAAACGCGGGGCGAAAATTTTTGTGTCAGGACTCCTTTAAGCTAACGATTGAAACTACCTCATCAAGCGGCCAAGAAAAAAACATAGTCATTGTGCTGAAATTGGGTTAACAAATATACATACGGTTTTCGCTCATGCTCGTTCGAACATGGACGGAAACCATGACGTGCATTTACGTTTCGACAGCCTTATCATGTATGCTGAATAAATTCCGCAATCACGTACTGCTGAAACATGTCACACATAGCAACGTTGCTTGTTGGGCGAGTTGGAACGAGTCAGTCATAGCGTAGTTTAGCGCAAAAAACAGGCAACAGACGAGTGAGAGGACAAGGACACAGCGCATTCTTCCAACTAAAGTTTATTGGATTGGAACGCATGTATATATACACGCAGGGAACGCATGCGTAAGCGGTCTGGGGACGCATGCGTAAGCACGCCTTCCTTGCATCTTTCTGACAAAGAGCTTTTGTTTTTGGCGAGACATGGGAAGGTGGGCGGTGTTGGCACACGTGTGTGACTTATCGGCACTTTTATTCTTTTCACCTTTCGGTTTTTACTTCTTGGTTTTTTTTTCTTTTCTTGCTTTCCCTGCGTGTATATATACATGCGTTCCAATCCAATAAACTTTAGTTGGAAGAATGCGCTGTGTCCTTGTCCTCTCACTCGTCTGTTGCCTGTTTTTTGCGCTAAACTACGCTATGAATGTCACACATGCAGCCCGTGATGCAACGGAACACGCTTTTTCATTTGTCATAGTTCTCAAATACTGAGCGCAAATGCAGTAAAAATGAACTATACCTTCAAAAATGACAGAAGCCCGTGGTTTACAGTATCGATCCGCAAATCCACAGAAAACTAATCGCACATCAAAGTAACCACGCCCGTCCCTCGAGCATAGAAGAAAGGAAGTTGCGAGCGCGTCCCGCGCGCAAGCTGATGAGTGAAGTTTTCCACAGAGAATCTTACGGGACTCTAACCGTCAGTCAGCGTAACAGTCGCTCCACACAGACATACTTGCATTCGGGTCCACAAGTCTAACACGCAGCGAAGTATAGTTTCTTCACAGCTGCGTTTATAGCCTCCACGAACCACGACACAAGCACGAAATATAGCAAAATAGTGCATGACCGGTGACCTCGACCGCCCATGCGAAATCGGCGAGTTTAACTGACATTGCAGAAGCAACGGCCGCGCGGATGGATACAGTCAGCGCTAAGGCCTTCGTGCGGAAGTTATCGCTGCGAGTAAATTACAGTAAATTACGTAAAGTTTACTGGTTAACGAACTTTGAAGTCTTCATTATTGCTGATGCAATGTAGACACCATACGCCTTTATCCTTTTGCGCGTTACTTTCTTTATCGCAATGAGAGATGACGTGCGCAAGCTCGAGTTCAAATTTCAATTCGCGGTGGTTCATGCATGCCCATGCATGCATGGGCCAAGTACTAGTGGCGCGCAGTCCGCTGCTGGACGACAAAACGTCTTATAAAGTGCGTCTTCTAGACGTCACGAACAAGACGTTTTTAAAACGTCGAAATTGGTTTAGGATCGAAGAAACGTCTTGAAATATACGTTCCATACCAAAATGGTCTCAAAAAATGCCTTTTCTAGACGTTATCAAAAACGGATATAATACGGATTTTCTGTGACATTTTTAAAACGTCGAAATTGGTTTAGAATCGAACAAACGTCTTGAAATATACGTTCCAGACCAAAATGGTCTTAAAAATACGTTTTCTAGACGTTATCAAAAACGGATATAATACGGATTATCTGTGACGTTTTTAAAACGTCGAAATTGGTTTAGAATCGAACAAACGTCTTGAAATATACATTGCAGACCAAAATGGTCTTAAAAAATGCGTTTTGAAGACGTTATCAAAAACGGATATAATACGGATTTTCTGTGACGTTTTTAAAACGTCGAAATTCGTTTAGAATCGAAAAAACGTCATGAAATATACGTTTCAGACCAAAATGGTCTTAAAAAATGCGTTTTCTAGACGTTATCAAAAACGGATATCATACGGATTTTCTGTGACGTTTTTAAAACGTCGAAATTGGTTTAGAATCCGTTTTATCCCATTTATCCCTAAAAAAAACGTTTTCTAGACCATGTGTGCTACCTGGGAACCGACCTTTCTTTCTGGCATTACTTCTCATGTAATGTCTAGTTTTGAGACCTGTGAGTATAATGAATAAATAAATAAATTAATTAATTAATTTTAATCTGATTGGCCCAATAAAATTTCCTTAAACTTGCCGAATTACTAAGGTACCTGACTTGGCTGGTTGGATATTCATACCGATAATAAACAGCGCGTAATGAGTGAATTAATGAATGAATGAATAAATAAATGAATACGAGGACGTGAACATCAATTTACATTTGTTCTAATTAGGAACAGCTGTTTCATAAATTCGTGGCTTATTCAAAAAGTATACCTTAATTGTTCAATTCTATTCGCTTCTGTCACTATTCCATTCGGCCTCAAAAATCACTATTCGCACACCCCGCAACCGCTACGTCGGTTCAAGCTGGTTACGATGACGGAACTGTATACGGGAAGCCTTCACATTAGATTTAATTTCTTTTTTGCGGATGCGACCTTTTCTGAAGACCTTAGGCTTTTGCAAGCGTCTTTGGAAGCAAAATGCTCTGCAGCAGTGGTGGTCCGCCTCGGTAGTGCAGTGGTTATGGTGCTCGACGGCTGATCCGAAGGTCGCGGGTTCGATCCTAGCCGCTGCGATCGCATTTCGATGGATGTGCTAGAGGGCCGTGCGATGTGCGATGTTACTGCACGTTAAACACCTGATGGTCTAAATTTCCGGAGGCAATACAACGACGTGTTTCATTATCGATCGTGGTTTTGGCACGTAAATACCCCAGCTGTTATTGCAGCAGTGGTGTCCTTGTGAACGGGACAACACTTATTATGTCACATCACACTCCCGAAGTGCGCCAAGAAGGGTTCAAAAAGTGTCGAAACAGACCCAGTTCCTTTGCAGCTAAACTGAAAACAACTTGGTTTCAATTCCTCTAAACATAAAAAAGCTCCCATGAAGAAATGTCGAGCTGCGGCTTGCCGAAGCCGAAGCGTATCTTGAACAAAACGGCGCGCTGCACCTCGGCATGTCGAGAATCGGCGCTTACACTTCGCGGTATCTACTCAAATACGTACGCACGATCACAGCAAAGAGCTCATGCCTTGGTGGAACGCGTGAAACCTCAGAATACATGAGTGATTAACGCGCCAGCACCAACAACGCAGCAAAAGTACGCGGCTGAAGCATGCGTCGCCCTTCGTGCTGCATCTCAACCGATGGATGGATGCTATGAGCGTCCCCTTTATAACGGGGTGATGACATCGGTGACATGTCTGCCACCAGGCTTGAAGGCGAAAAAAAAAAGAAAAAAAAAACTTCCTTGTTTCATGTTGTCCTAATGCCTTATATACATTTATTAAATCTATGTTATTATACCAAAAAATATAAATTCACGGTCCATCTCTCTGCCTCTTAAGGCAGAATGACCTTTTTTTTCCCCCAATTATTTATTTTTGTACTTTATCTCTACTTTTCTGCCACCAATACTCTAACCCACGAAACACAAGAAAAGCTAGAAAACTTCTACTAAACATCTAGAAAGGAAACTCCAAAAGTATATTAGAAGTTTAGTTGAGATGTTATTTAGACGTAAGCAGCTTGAAAACTTCCTGTAGCTGTGCTAACGCCCCGTTATTAGAAGTCTAGAAAACTGCTTGCAAGAATTCTAAAAAACTTCTTGCTAGATCTTTTTAAGAGCTTTTTTAGACATTTATTTTTCATGCAAACCAGCTTGTTGAGGAGCTTGCCCTAGTCAATTCGTTGCATCATGCAGCCTTTTGCAATCGCGTTTTAGCTGTTCACTGTCAAGCGTAATAGGTAAAGGGATGCCTGCGTAATATGGCGTCACATTAATTTCTCGAGCTACTCTAGCGAGCAGGATTGATAATTCAAAAAAGGCAGAAGTTGAGGGGAAGATGGAAGCTTGAAGAGATGACAAATTCTTCGACACGAGGTGTCGCTGGAGCGATTTCGACAAGCTGACTTGTCAATTCACAGCTTTGAAGAAGACAAGTTTGCTTGTCGAAGCGCTCACTCCAGCGACACCCCGTGTCGAAGAATTTGTCATCTCTTCAAGCTTCCATCTTCCCCTCAACTTCTGCCTTTTTTGAATTATCAATCCTGCTCGCTAGAGTAGCTCGAGAAATTAATGTGACGCCATATTACGCAGGCATCCCTTTACCTATTACGCTTGACAGTGAACAGCTAAAACGTGATTGCAAAACACTGGCATGATACAACGAATTGACTAGCGTGTTGCTGGAGCCAACATTTTGACAAACTAACTTGTCTTCAAGTTCCAGCCTTGAAGAAAAGTCCGCTTGTCGAAGTGGCTCCGGCGACACCCCGTGTTCAAGAATTTTTTATCTCAGCAAAATTGGTGTTCTTCTGGCCAAAGAATTGGTTAGCCCTATTTATTCAGACATGACATTTCCTTAATTCATTGTTCTCAACACATCTAAGCATTTTGATGTCGGGCCATTTTCATTACTTGTGTTTTATGGAATACGTTATACCACGCTTCCAAAAATAAATGCGAAATTCCAACAAATGTTGTTATCATGCATAACCTTTATTGTAGCAATTCCAAACAATTTGTTGGCCACTTGACATAGGCTGGAGCAATGGAATTGATGACTTTGTTCAAGAACCTGCACGCAAAAGGCACAGTAAAGTACAACGTGTCTCAATCAATCAGACATGTATCAGCACAACAAAAATTCGGCGTGCTGTTTCTTGGGCGAGTTGGAAATTCATACTTGGAAGGGTAGCGCTAGTAGACACGGACTAGAGGAAGACACACGGACACACAGACGGTGTATATATGTAGGGCGGATTTTCAATAAAAAACCAGTTGCTAGAGCGCTTCCGTCTGTGTGTCCGTGTGTCTTCCTCTAGTCCGTGTCTACTAGCGCTACCCTTCCAAGTAAAAATTCGGCAGATCCCACGTACCGTGGGAGTCGATATTATGCGAAGCAGGCGGCGGGTAGGTGACTCTGGCGTAAGTTTTTTTACTTAGCGACACGCTTCAGAATGACGTTAGATATGTATAAATTTTACACGCGCGCGCACACACACACACACACACACACACACACACACACACACACACACACACACACACACACACACACACATATATATATATATATATATATATATATATATATATATATATATGTGTGTGTGTGTGTGTGTGTGTGTGTGTGTGTGTGTGTGTGTGTGTGTGTGTGTGTGTGTGTGTGTGTGTGTGTGTGTGTTGAAGAGCCGCATATATGTTATATAACTAGTTGTTTACGGTTGGGTAACGCTGCCAATGGCAACGTGGGTATTACCAACACCAGAAGCGGTAAGTTGGTATGTAGTCCTTATACGTGTCCCGAGAACGCACGCACGTTTCACGACCCCGTGTGCATGTGTGCAAGAAGTTCCTGACAGTTCTTGAACAAGGGCATCATCACTGGGATCAGTGAGCACCAGCAGCTGGTCATGACTTCTTATAGGATCCGGTCGTGATCGTGGTGACGAGGGGTCCATGTGTAGTGAAGTATGCGGTATAGTAGAGCTGTTGGAATTCGTGGATGCCTCGGTCACTGTGTCGACAGATTGTCTGTCGACAGAGCCGGTGACATGTCGGAACCTAAAGCCACCCTTCGCGTTGGTGAGGAATAGGCCGTCGAGGCTGGCAGGCCTAGATAGTGCTACGTAGACCAACATCAGTGGATGGTGCTTGTCGTATTCGTAGACTACCTGGGCGTATGTGGCCTACGTAGCGTAGTCAACAAAGCGGCTGTCAAACATTCTGGCATTATCCTCGGTCAGCATGACGCCATCGCCCACTATCGTAAGAAATGAAGAGGACACTGCGTCGTTCTGGTGGACGAAGTGCACCTTACGGTGCGGTGATGTGGATATCACATGTAGCTTTCGTTCATGTATTCCTCCGGGGTCGAGCAATGCTTCAGTATAGCTTACTGAATAATAGAAATACAAACATAATGTTTATTAGACTGCTATAAAAGCGGAGCCAACGCTGGAACCACAGACGTTAATCTGATATGACGCCTGTGTTGCAGGAGTACACATCGTAGGAGTGTCATGTAGTGTTTATTGCTTTCTTGCAATATCAGCTAGCCAGCACCATAACCACAACTGACGTTGCACTGACATTACGCACGCATAGGCTGTTTTTCCAAACCAGTTTATAGACCCGGCGTGGCTCTGTGGTAGAATACCTGATTGCCACGCAGAATGCTTGGGTTCGATTCCTACTGGGGTCCTAATTTTCATTCTTTGCATTCGTTTAGTCAACGCTGCAGATGTTGGTTTTCCTTAACGCTCTAGCATTTAGGTTACCAATGTCTGTTCTCGCCGTTCCAGGGTAGATATAATCTGTCAATCACCTGTGGCGCATACCCGTACACCACGGCCCGTGGTAAACGGGTATGTGCCAGACGTGTCTAGTGGAAAGGGTTTGACGAAGTACGCGACAGGATTTTAACGTTATTCATGTCAGGACCCGGCAATCATATTCGTCAAATCCTCTTACCCTCCCATGCCAATTTTGGTCTACACCAAGTTAAGGAGGTGATCATGAGAGCACCCAGACGTAGGCGGCTAGATAGATAGATAGATAGATAGATAGATAGATAGATAGATAGATAGATAGATAGATACGTAGATAGAAACGCTCAAAGTGCCAGAGGTTCGCTAAGAAATGCTTCGCATTTAAAATCGGAAGGCTGTCTCGGCAAACACACGAGCACAGCAGCAATAATTTGCTAAATCATCGAACATTTGTAAATGCCAATAGGAGCAGTTCAATGGCTTATTTTGTCTCAATGAAGTATGTTAAAGAATCTTGGGTAGGCAAAATTTAGAGTTCCTCTACAATGGTGTGTGTCAATAATATCGTGGTTTTGGGAATACCTGGAATTCTAATTTCAGCCTGCACACAAAAGGCACGATGAGCCAGGAAAATGTTTCAGTCAACCATGCACCTACACCAGCATAACAAAGAAACAAATAAAACGAAACAAGAGGGTAGTTTGGTTAAACGACAACAAACACCGTAGCACAGGGCGACACTGGTTTAGGGAAAAATTCACCCTAGTTGGTAGCACATGCAAAGAATTTTTTCGCATAACCAACACAAGAACAAAAATGGAGACACAACATGTGCACTAACTTTCAGTAGAATGGTTTATTGCACACCAGGCAAACGGTTGCACAATGCCGGTGCACTCACACTGCACCAAGAAGCAATGCACCGAGATTTGTCTTTTTCCATTTCATTTTTAGATATACATAACACTCATAAACTCGCAGACTACTGCACATTCCAGAAAGTCTATTCTTTATCTGACAAGGACAGGGACAGAGTACTAACACAAGTGGTACGGATATTTGCGATTTTGGCAGCTTATAGTATTATCAATCTCGTTAGTTAAGCTCTATTGGTTGATAAAACCTTTGAGTTCTGCTAGAAAGGTTCACACCCACACGCTCTACAGGACAATGCAAGCCACCCATAATTGGCTTTGTTTACAAGATTACAATGCTCTATTAACCTATCATTCATGCAGCTGCTTGTTTACACGACATACTGCTTACTGCAGGAAAGAGGTATCTAATAAGCGACAGTTTCTCCACATTCCACAAACCGCATTCTATGTCGTTTCTGGCAAGCAGTTGTCTTCTTCGATGCTTGGCTGCTAATTCTGCAAATCGATTTCAGCTTTCATGGAGCGGAAAAACTATTTGTACATTAGCAAGTGACATCAACCTTATGATGTAGTGCAAAATTTCGTGCAAGTGTGGCACAACAGCTATTCCTTTTTGAGCAACATCACTGTTGGAATGGCAGACTAGAGCAATGGAGTGGTACTTCCTAATCGGGACCTCTGCGACTAACACCTTTGTCTGAGTGACGTGTTGTGTGTGAATCTTTCCAATGTGCTATGTGTTCCGCTGAGTTGTTGCGCTATTCAAGTACAGAATAAAAAGGTTGGCATCACGTGCTAATGTGCAAGTAGTTTTTCAGCTCGATGCAAGCTGAAATCGATTTGCAGAATCAGCACTCAAGCACCAAAGACGACGACTGCCTGCAAGAAACAACATAGGACACAGTTTATGGAATGCAGAGAAGCTGTCATTTATCAGACACCTCTTTCATGCGGAAGCAGTATGCCGGGAAATGGGCCACTGCAGGAATGATAGGTTAAGAGAGCATTTTTAAAAGAGGCGAGCGAATGTTGGGTGAGTTAGTGTCTCGACATAGTAAATACCATCGTAAGTAGCGCAACTAGACAGGACAACAGTGTTCGTCTGTTCCTTTCTGTTGTCCTGCCTAGTTGCGGTACATAGCTGGCATTTATAAGACAGCATTGTAATCTTGTAAACACGATGGATGTCTGGTGTTACAGTGTAGAGCATGTGAGTGGGAACCTTTCTTTCAGAACACAAATGTTTTATCAGCTAATAGAGTTGAACTAACGAAGTTGATAATAGAAGCTGCAAAAATTGCAATAGGGGGTATCAATTTTGTTAGCACTCCTCGACTGTCCTTCTCGAATGAAGCACTGTCTTTCTTGAACATGGAGTAGTTCGCGAGGTGATCAGTATGCCGTATATTTTGCTAAAATAAAGCGGAAGAAGACACATCTCTCTGCATGGCACCTTGGTTAAGCTTGAGGGCACCACCCCATTGTCTACAAGTGCCTCGTGTGCAACCATTTTTTTTTTAAGTTAGTGCACAGATTGTCCCTTTTCGGCTTTGTGTTGCTTATGTGCTAAAAATTTTTACCAAGTGTGTTGAGGTCACTTATGAGTACAGAAAACAAGATACTTTAGAAATTTCAACCACAGATACACACAAGCACAACAGCAAAACCTAGTTAACAGTAGAAAACTTGTAACAGCCAAAGGAAAGTGCTGAACATTTGAGTGTAAATTTAGGTATGTTTCAGAATCCCGGGTAAGCAAAATCAACGAGTTCCTCCACAACGGTGGCCATCACAATCGTGTCGTGGTTTCGGCAATACTCAGAACTTTATTTTCATCCTGCACGCAAATGGCACAATGAAGTCAGCCAAGCATGTGCGTGCAACAGCTTACCCTATGTCTTTCAAAAATTATGACAAATCGGAACATTTTCGAAGCATATGTTTTGACGCCTTCTGCACATCCTTCTAAGGCCTCACAGCAAAGTTACTTGAACACGGGCATGAGCTGGCGCTCTCATGTATAATTCGTTCAGGTGACCTGTCGGCGGGTTCAGGTGACGCACTTCCACATTCATCACCCTCAACACAGATTGTAACCAGGCAGGCATTATCTACGCTTTCAGTAGTTGAGTTTTGTGCTGAAAAGTTACTTTCATTATTTTGCATCGAGGCGGTCTGGCGAAAAAGCGGCTCAACTGCAGCATGAAGTCGGCGATGTTTTTGCCGACGCGATAGAGAGCCGATAGCTTTCTTTTTTCTTTCCATATGGCAGACCCTTTCGCGCGGAAATCTAAAAATGACACTTACGTCTGTTGGGTGTCTGGAAATGAGGTCCTGTAGTTTTGACACGAAAAAATAGCAGGACGAACAAGAAGCACATTCCGAAAAGACGGAGAAAGGATATTCAACTTGAAACGCTTGAAACTATACTACGCAGTTATCGTCGGCGGCTTCGGTGGAAAGAGAGCGAGATAAGAGCGAGAGTGGCGAGAGCGCCAGAGCGGCGTCACGGGCGGCCAATGAGAGGGCACGACACGATGACGTAGAATGACGGAGTATGTGGCGACCAATGGCGACCATGGGTGGCGACATGTCTCGACCATGGCCTCCGAGATGGGGGACGCGCTCGCTATCTCGGAGGCCATGTCTCGCCTCTCGACGGCGGGAGGGTGAGGCGAGGTTGTGGAGAGGAAAAGACGCGTTTCTTCCGCCCTCGCTAGGAGCGCGCCTCGGCAAGCATGGTCTGCGCGCGAACGCTCGAAGGGTCCGGGGGCACTCTCGATCCCCATACTGCCCATACATTGTATCACATTTTATTTCATCAATTAAGCGATGGTGATCGATGTTCGGCGAATGATTTTGTATCCTTCACGTGCATGGTGGGCTAAAAGATGGGAAAATTTGGTTTACCGATCTTCACATGTTAAAATGGGGAGAAATATAAACCCGCTACCCTTTCTTTTTATTGCGCATGCGGTTCAGGCGACCAATATTTGCGATTACGAACGTATACGAGCGACCGAAGTTCATATGTGCGCATTTTAATGGCAAAAGCTCTAGAAAAAAATGTTCACTAAACGTTTTAAAAAGACTTCTTGTAAAAAACGTTTTTTAAACGTCTTCTAAAAAGCTTCTTGTGAAAAACGTTTATTCAACGTTGCATAATATACCTAGATGTCTGTATACCTTTTTTAGTCGTTTCAAGAAGTTTTTTAGAGGTTTTGTGTTTCGTGGGAACCGTCTCTTACTTATTTCTATCACGGGCGTGTTCAACTTTCCATTGTTGTCCCTAAAACCCAAGGCTTCATGTAGACTCGTGCCCACACGTATCCCTGGGTAAATATCGCCACATTCAATCAGTACATGTTCCATCGTTTCCTTAGTTCCCCCGCCAGCATGTACATTGTTCTTCTTCGTTACTGAATCTCGCTTTATAACTACGCGTTCTAAGGCAGCCCGACCTTGCTTCAAACAGTAAAGCGCTTCCCCTTGAATTATCATGGATCTCAACGCTACGCCAGCGCCACCTCTCGCGACGGCGACAAAGAGAGAGAGAGTGATTCGTGAAGGAAATGAAAAGGGGCGCTATTTTCTGCCTCCCGTTAAAGTCCCTCAGGGACTTTACCTCCCGTCGTGGGGGCACGGCTGAGCGCCCTTAGGAATGGGGAAGGGGAAGTAAAGATGATAGAAGAAAGGAAGATAGAAGGAGTGATTAGCGTGGCAAGAGTGTCTTGTCCACGAAGGCGGGAGCACGAAGCCAAAGGGCTCGTCTATAAAGGGGTATTCAGACGGGGGAGGAATGCTCGGGGGAGACGGGGGGTTGCGTATCACGTGACCGCGACGTTACGGATTAACGACTGGGCGTGACCCCCCCGCGCCTCCTCGGAGGAGACGGGGACGTTTTCCCCGAAAGGACAAACGATCCCCATGCGGTGGGGGATGTGGCGGAATTTCGGGCTCTTGTTTGGCCACATTGTTGCACTTGCTCCTGCAGAGAGCGGCAGTGGTTGTCCAGTCTGCAGCTGGATGGTCGTCTGCAGCTCGTCAAACGGGTGGTGCAAGCCACCAGAGTAGTCTAGTAACACTGGTCTCCCCCTCCGTTTGCCTCGTCCGTGTGAGTGGGGGGCATTTGTGGAGACTTCTCCTCGCGAGCTGACGTCACTAGGCTCCGCCTTTACCCCCCGAGCATTTCTCCCCCGTCTGAATACCCCTTAAGGTGGCGAGGTCCGCAGAAGCCGCAAACTCGAGGAAGGCTCGCAGGGCTTGTAGCTTTGACAGTGCGGGAAAGAGAAAGTCCTCCACCGTTGTGGCAGGGAGACTGAGCAGGCGATAGCGGCGCGCCATCAAGCGTCGTTCAGCGGCCAGGGCAGGGCAGGCGCAAATTATATGGTCCAAAGTTTCGTCGTCACCGCATCTGCGGCACGCAGGCGATGAGCAGCGACCCTTGGAAAACATGCGTGCCGCAGGCCAAGCGCTGCCGGTCCGCAGGCGAAGCAGTAGCCACCGCTCGCGTCTCTCCAGGCCGGTCTCTGGTAGGGGTGGCGGTGGTTTGCCGCTTGCCACCCGCGTGTCAGGGTGGGCCGCTGGAAGCAGCTGCCGCAGTCGTTGCCGGGAGTAGTCCGACAGGGCTACCGCCTTGGTGACTGGGGTGTCGCTGTGGTGTGCTGCCTTAAGGCGCGTTTACACTAGAACGACACGACACCGATTTCGGTCTGCCGACGGTCGCCGGGAGTGTCTTTTGTCCTGCCGTCGTCCTATTTACACTGAAACGACGCCAACAACCGGCCGATCGTCTGTGAAAGACGCAGTCCGCGTCTTATGGTGCTCCCAGCCTCTCGTCGGCCGATTCTCTTGTCACACAGAAGGCGCGCACAGCGACACCGACTAAACTTGCGCGCTAAAGTTGAAAACGGGGGAACACCTGCAGCTCATTTCGGCCGCCCTCCCTCCCTCTACCATTGTCCCTATCGGGGTAGCTGCGCGGCCCCCGCCACCCCTTCCGGCGTCGGGGAGCGGGGGTGCGGACAAAGGGAAGCAAAGAAAAGACGTCGGAGGGGTGCGCGAGATGCCCATTGTCAAATGCCCGAGTATGTCGAGGGGGATCTCCCCCAAGATCTACCCCTTCGACGTTCGAAGCAACGACATGGGAAAATTTTCGCTCGGCCACCGATCTCCCGAAGACCTCCCGACGACACGTCGGCCGATACGTTCTGCTGGTGTTTTTGGTCTGCCATCATGTTACACTACTACGACATGCTGTCTTTGGAGGCGTCGGCGTCGTTGTCGGCCTAGTGTGACCACACGGTCCGGCGACATCGTCGGCGGGCGACTCGTCGGACGACCGTCTGCGTCTGCCTCGTGTCGGTGTCGTGTCGCTCTAGTGTAAACGCGCCTTTAGCGGCGGCGTCAGCCTCCTCGTTACCGGCTATCCCAACGTGCGAGGGAAGCCAGTGAAGGGACAGACGCACACCGCTAGTTTCGATGGCGGTTAGCTTGGCGTGCAGTAACGCCACGGTAATGCCGGCTTGATCTGGCTGCAGCAGCGCTTGTAGGGCTGGCCGGGAGTCGCACAGGATCGCCACGGGCAGCTGGGGTGGCATTGCAGCGAGGTAGTCAGCTGCCAAGTGAAGGCCAGCCAATTCTGCTGCGGTGGAGCTGGCGTGGAAGGGAAGGCGACACTGGATGGTCGTCCCAGTCGTTGGTATGACACAGGCAGCCGCGGCCGAGCGGGGGCTGTCCCGGACTGACCCGTCCGTGAACACCAGGAGGTGCCCCCGCAGCCTGTCGTAGAGCTTCGCCACGGCTGACTGGTGGAGCTCGCACACCGGTGTTAGCCTTTTGCTGAGGTTGCCCAGCTCCAAATGCACGTCCAGAGGCTGCTGGTGTGGTGGAGGGGGCTGGATAGGACAGGAAGCCGCGGGCACCAGTACTTCATAGAGTGTGCAGATTTGTCCCATAGCTGGTCGGCTCCGCAGTCTCCGTAGGAGGGCATCGCCCCCTGGGGCCCTGTGGAGACGGTCCACATGATGCAGCGCCTGTCGCAGCATAAGGAGAGACAGCGGCCACGTCTGGGCCTCTGCCAATGAAGCAGCCACGGGCGACTGGCGCGGGAGTCCCATGAAGCGCCGAATCGCCATGCGGTGTTGCCGCTCCAACTGCTCCTTGCGGTGTTGCACCAGCTGCACCAGAGGCAGTGCGTAGGTTTGCACTGCCGTTGCAGCCCCCTGGTAGAGCTGAAGTGCCAGTCGCGGGGTGCACCCTTGGCCCCTGCTCAACAGCTTGCCCACAGCAGTCTGAACCCTGGTGGCCTTGAAGGTCGCGAGTTTGAGGGCTGGTATCCAAGTGAGGTGGTGATCGATCTTTAGCCCCAGGTACGTCACCGCCTTGCTCCACGGGATTGGCCAGTCTCCCAACACAAGCCTTCGGATGGCCCTCCGCGCAGCGACTCTGGGGTGAACCAGCAGCGCCTCCGTCTTCGTGGGGGACACGATCAGCCCGATCGTTCTGAAGAAAGAGGTCACAGCATCCAGGGAGCGTTGCAGGGAGCGCCTGATGGCAGTGAGGTTCCGCCTGGGCCCCCTAACCCACAGTGCCACGTCGTCTGCGTACAAAGAGCACTGCGTGGGGTAGCGCTTGTCAACCGGTAGCATTCTAGGTAGCCCTGCCAGCACCAAGTTGAACAAAAAGGGGCTCAGGACAGAACCTTGTGGGACGCCGGCTGTCACTGGCCTTGGATCGCTGACCGCGCGTCCAACTCTAACCCGGAGGGTCCGTCCGGCTAGGAAGGCACGGATGAAAGCACGCAGAAAGCCCGTGATGCCGAGTGCGTCCAGAGCACTTTCTTTGATCATATGTGGCAGGCCGTCGAAAGCGCTCTGGACATCCAGCAGTACAAGGAGGGCCACCTCGCCCTTGCTCCTAGCCTCCTCCAGGGTGGAGACGACGTCCGCAATTGAGTCTGCTGTGCAGCGGTGGCGCCGGAAGCCTGTCTGCTGCTCTGATAGGAACTCCGTTGCCCCAGCAATCCAACTCAAGCGTGCCAGAGCTATGGCTTCCATGAGCTTGCAGGCAGCAGAGGTAAGAGAGACGGGCCTGTAGGATGCAATGGCTGCACCAGGGCGGCCATGTTTCCGGACGGGCACCACCACAGCAGTCAGCCAGGCCTCAGGTAGGGTTCCGCTCTGCCAAACGTCATTGAAAGCCCTCAACAGGCGTTGTCGTGCAGCCACATCCAGGTTACGCAGCATCTGGTATGTGATGCCGTCGGCGCCGGGGGTACTTCGGCGCTTGGTTGTGGCCAGAGCAGCATTCAGCTCGTGCTCGAAAATGGGCTCCTGGCACAGAGCTGCAATTTGGCTGGCAGTCCAGGCAGGGTGGTGGCCTTGCGGCTGCTTGGGGGTAGGCGTGGTGGTGATGGGCGCAGGTCGGGCTAATGGCAGTGCCGCGAAGCGATCGGCCAGCCGTTCTGCCAGTTCTTGCTCACTGATGCCCAAGCGCATGGCCACTGCAAGTACGGGTTGCCGCGCCATTGGTCCGATGACGAGAGACCGTAGAAGCCGCCATGCTTTTGCGCCACCTCTCGCCTGGCTAAGAGAGTGGCAGATGCCCTGCCAACTCTGCCGTCTGCGACGGTTGGCATGTCGCCGGCATACCGCATCGACACGGTTGAAAAGTGTTCGATGATCTGGGCACTGGGCTTTTAGGTACTTTCTCTCAGCCCTGCGTCTGGCAGCCCGTAAGTTCAGGTGGCGGAGGTCTGGCACAGGATGGTTCTCGGGCACCCAGGACTGGATTGTGGCTGCTTGCGCTGCTGCTGCCACCAGATCCAGGAAGTCCTGGTTCTTCGGGGCCTCTTTGAGCTGCTGCCGGAAAGCTCGCCAATCGACTGTTCTGCACGGCCTGGTCCTTGGGATCTTCCCTCCCACCGGTGTGATGACGATCGGCAGGTGGTCCGAACCCAAGGAGTCAGGCTGCGTTGCCCAGTCATACCGGTCTCCCTCGCTAGCCAGGCTGACGTCGATGGCGGTGCACGAGGGTCGACCTGTTTTGCGGACGAAGGTGAAGGACCCGGTGTTCAGGACTTGCAGGCCCAGTTGATGGATAACGTCCACCAGATCCCTTCCTCGTGACGAGCAGGTGCGACTCCCCCACATGGTGTGATGAGCGTTCATGTCACCACATAGAAGGTAGTTGTGTCCGAGTCGAGCCGTCAGCTGTAGCAGATCGGCGGCGTTCCACCGCTGTCCCGGACGCACATACACAGAGGCCACTGTCGTATCAACACCACGTAGCCGCACTGTCACAGCACAACACTCGAGGGAACCCCCAGTGACATCGGCCACGTTAATGTTCGCGTGTGGTAGTTCACGTCGCACGTACACCGCACATCGTGGTCGACATTGGGGATGTGCACTCACCATGCACGGCGCGGCTTGGCACGAGTCGAGGATACATGACGTGGCGCTATGGTAGCCGATGTATCCGGGGAGTCGCAGGTCGGCCGTTGCTACGTACACCTCCTGCAAAGCAAGCACGTCATACTCGCTCCGCGAGAGGTGCAAGGAGAGGTCTGCATGCCGCCGCCGCAACGAGTTAGCGTTCCACTGAAGCACACACGGGCGGCGGCGGCGGTGGTTCCCTGCTGGTTGCAGATGATTGTTAGCCATGGTGGCTGTTAGGAGGGTGCACGCCACCTGCCTGAAGGCAGATGGAGCGCAGCTGGTTTTCAGGAGGCAGCAGGTCCGCAACCGCCCTTAAGAGGAGCCTCAGGTTTGCGTTCTCCTGATCAGCATGAGGCTGCGAGGTTGCCTTCGTGGGTGGGCGAGGCTTAGCTAAGCCCTGCTTCTTGGGACCAGCAGGCGGCTCCCGCTGTTGTGCGCCTGTTGGGCGCGGATCCTTCGATGGAGCTCCCACCGCTGCAGCGTAGCTCTTGCCTGTGGTCTGGTTTAGTTGATGACCACTCGTCCCACTAGAGCTTGACCGCAAGGCTGCTTGAGCCTCGCGATGAGGCAGGTACGTGGGAGATGACGCCTTGATGGTGGCCAGGCGCCGCTCTCTTTGCCACAGCTGGCATTCCGCGGAGTCAGCTGAATGTGGCCTACCGCAGTGCAGGCACTTAACCTTGCTGGTGCAGCTGGCGTCCTTCCCATGGTGGTCACCGCAACGCAGGCACCGCTCTAGTCTCCGGCAAGCTGCAGTGATGTGTCCATAGCGTCCGCACCGCAGGCACTGAAGTGGACGAGGCCGGGATGGCCTCACTTCGAACGCCATGCGAAAAAGGTGGACACGGGCAGGAGGGACGGGGGAAGCGAACCGCAGGATCAGTGATGTCCCTTGTCGCCTGGCTGCAATCACCGGCACCTCGGACGTCACTGCAGCCAGCAGGGCCTCGTCAGTGTAGTCGCCGTCGACACCCTGCACCACACCGCTGCTTTGTGAGCGGTCAGCAGGAGGGCGGGCAGTCACGGGTATTCCCGCGAGCTCCGACGTGGACAGTAGGCGATCCATCCATTCTGCTGTAGATGCGTCGGCTGCCACGATGTTCTTTTTCGTGTTTACTCGCACCTCCTTGACGCCGGGCAGCGCAGAGAGAGCTTGCGCAATGGCAAGGCGGGAGGTGTGGTGAAAGGAAGCACCGGCGTTGGCCGGTCGGAAAAGAACTGTGCCGGGATCCAGCGGCGACAAGGCAGAGCGCATGGTGTCTGCAGCTGGAAGCACTCCTGTAGAAGCGGCCTGAGTCGCAGTGGGCGGTTTGGCAGGCTCAGGGACAACGCGGGCAGTAGACGGGTGCGCGGCAGTAGTGGCCGCAGGTGCGGTGGGAGGGCCGATGTTCCCAACTGGTCGCGGAGCCGTCGAGGCGCGCAGGCGACGCTTCTGCGATTTTGAGAACACGGTCTGAAACTCGTTCTCGTTGGTGCCATCGGCGTCGGGGGTGTCGGGTTGCTCCTCGGCAACCACGGTGACATAACCGTGACACGTTCGGTTGCTACTGCTTGCATTTTGCGCGAGGCACCCTCGTCGTCGCTGCCCGACTCGCTAGGACGCGAACGCTTGCGCGTAGACGTAGTGTCCATGTCATCAAGCTCAGGTTCCGTGTCTACCGGCAGTGGTACGTTCCGCGAGTCGGAGACGAGCGCGGAAGAAGTCATGGGCCTACCGACTGTGTTGGGAACGCCGGGAAGGGCTGTTTGAAGTGCGGCCGAGGTATCCGAAAAGACAGCGGTGCTGACGGTTGGGCAGGAGGCTCCCGAGGTCGCCAGGCCCCTTGCGATTGCATCGGCGGCGGCAGCAGGCGCCGGTAGGTGAAGCGCTGTAGGTTGCTTGCCGACGACCTTGTAGAGTCGCTGCGCTTGTTCATGTCTCAACCGCACCGTGTTGGCGTTGGCGATAAGGTTCCACAGCATACGGGTACAAGCGACGCTCTCCGAACGCCTGTGCGACCATGTGCGAACGAGGGAGCGCCGTGCGCGTTCGACAGGCGTCGCCGAAGATGGTGGAGACTCCTCTGCCATGGTAGCCGTGATGACGGCTGCGTCAGAGACCGACAAAACCTGGCCGCCTCTCGAAGCTAGTTTGCAAACAGCGAGCGGCGAGCGTGCGAGGTAAAAGTAAGCCACCATAGTAAAAGTACGTAGTAAAAGGCAGAGTTGGCAGCAGTGATGCCAACCTAAGACTACGTTTTATCCCTAGATTGACCCTTGAAAATTCGCTAGATTACAAGAAAAATCCTTAGATTGTTCTTTTATTGTTATTATTCAGGCTAATTCACTTTTAAGAAAGTATTAAGACAGAGCGCTTAGTGGCCCAATTCTTCTTAGTCTTGTTAAAGTAAAAATCACCATGTTAACAACCATTTAAGGTCTTTTTTCTACATGTTCTGTGGAGTTGCATACGGGATGGTGCCAATTTCAACAGAGACAGATTTGTCTGTCAAGTTCACTTTGCGCAATCATTGAAGGCATAGATGTGATCATTCGGGTCAACTGCAAGTCTGTAGCGCCTTTCTTGTACTTGCAGCTTGCGAGATGATGGCCACTTTCTAATTTTCCCCATTTGCCTGTGCTGCATGATTTGCAGTAGATGTAAGGTGCGTGCAAAAGTATACGGACCAAGGGATCGCGTGGCATAATGCATCGACGCGCCATCTGCCGACGCTGCGCCTGCTGTCGAGAGCACCAGAGAATGCATAGAGGTGTGCGCCGTGGCGGTTTCGACCGACGGCGGCGTGGGGGTCGTTCCGAGTCGGCGGCGTCGTCGGCGCACGCCGGGTACATCATCGGCGGCGGCGCACGGCCACTTTTCGTCGGCGGCGGCGGCGCCGGCGGCGTGGAAACCGAAACCACAAGTCCTAAAAGCTATATTTCACTGCCTCCTCTTTGCTAAACTGGCTGAAATTCAGGACTTTTAGCACTAAGGGCTGAGAAAACCGCACAGAGAGATGTATTGAAAGTCAGAGAACTGGAAAACGTTTCGTAAATGTTTTGTTTTTCACCCTAGATATTGAAAATAAAAAAAGAAGGGCACTTATCTCAGCAAAAGGGAGAGTTGGGCTAGTTGGTTGGGGTTTACAGTGAACAGCGCAAAAAACGAGACACAATGAAGAGACTGCACAACACGAGAGCTGACTGCAACTAAATGCTTTATTCAAGCACAAAGAAAAGAAAAAGAAACGAAGGAAACAGAAATGCGCGCGCACCCTAAGCACATGACAAGAGATTCAGAAGAGTGGTAAGTTGGGCTAGTTGGTAATGATCCATACTTAATGTAACTGCGCAAAAAACGGACGGAAACACGAAGGGCGAGAAAAGGACAAACAAGCGCAGACTATCAACTGAAGTTTTATTGCAAGAACAAGGCAATATAAAGGGCAGGAAAAACCGAGAGAGGGCAAAAAAAGACAAAAGGCACGAGGGACCAAATCAACAAAAACTTTGGCCACATCAGGCAAGGCACGCCCGTCATACAAAACCAAGATAACTTAACTCTTTATCATGTATGGCGACAGAGGGAACACTGACGCAGGACTCAGAATTCTTTTGAATATGCGCAGCCTCAATTAGTTCTCGCGCTCTTTGGTTCTTATGCCGGAACAACACAGAGGTATCACCAAAGAGCAGAGTGCAGCCGCATTTCTTACAGTGGGCTGCTAGATAAAGACCGGAGTGGCCTTTCAGAGAATTAAAATGTTCTCGAAGTCTAACATTAAGGCAGCGACCTGTTTGTCCCACGTAAACACGTTTGCATGTCAAGGGTATGGAATAAACAACACCAGTGATACAAGATACATAATTATTGAAATGACGAACATTACATGTACCTTGCCGAACATTTTGCTGGTTTGCGATTCGTCTGTCTACTTTGGCGCATAAAGTGGACAACTTGTTCCTGGCAGATATAACCACTTGGACGTCATATCTTGACGCAACCTTTTTTAGGCGGTGGGTAAAACCGTGAACATATGGCAGAACAGCAAATTTCTTATGCTGCGCCTTCTCATCCAAGTCACAACCATCACCAGGACCTCTCTTTATTTTCTTAATCAACTTCTCGCAGACCTTTAATAATACGTCCCGTAGAAAGCCTGCCTGTCGCAGTTTTTTCACCTGCGCAGAAAAACTGCTTTCAACCAAGTGCGTGCAGGTTTTCTTCAGTGCAGAGGTAAAACATGAGAGTGCAATGGCATTCTTTACCAGTTTTGTGTGACCCGATTTATAGTTTAGCAGAGGTTTCACAGACCTATGGGGCGTAGCACCAACACACATGCGTAGACGAGAACTGCAGCTGCAGATCCAAAAATTGGATACATTGGTCCTTTAAGTATTCTGAAGTAAACTTCAGGCCAAGACCACACTGCTCAAAACTCCTTTGGATGCTTGCCGAGATATCTTCAGTGCCCTTACGGAAAAAAACAATGTAGTCGTCGACGTAACGAAAAACCTCTCTGCCGCCATACATGATAAAGAATTAAGTTATGTTGGTTTTGTATGACGGGCGTGCCTTGCCTGATGTGGCCAAAGTTTTTGTTGATTTGGTTCCTCGTGTCTTTTGTCTCCTCCTTTTTTTGCCCTCTCTCGGTTTTTCCTGCCCTTTATATTGCCTTGTTCTTGCAAACTTCAGTTGATAGTCTGCGCTTGTTTGTCCTTTTCTCGCCCTTCGTGTTTCCGTCCGTTTTTTGCGCAGTTACATTAAGTATGCATGACAAGAGATTGCAGGCATACAGCAAATTTAAGTATTGTCCAAGTAAGCCATCTCACAATCGAGCAACGCAATCAATGGAGTGCTGACACACGTGTCACCATTTTTGCTGATAGCAAAAGCTTCAGCTATCTCTCTGATTCGCGCCTCATTGTGTCCAAAAACAGTGGTCGTGCGGCAGAACTCCGGTGAGCAGCCACAAGCGGCACAGTGGGCGGCCAAATGCGAATACGGCGCACACTTGAGAGAGCTATGATCATAGGCGTGCGCACAGGGGGGGGGGGGGGGCTAGTCACCTAAGAGGGGGGGGGGCGCAAAATCTGCCCCATACATTGACTTGGGGGGGCGCTGCGACGAACCTTTGCCCCCCTAATGGGGAACCCTGCGCACGCCTATGGCTATGATGCTCGCGCAGGCGAATGTTGAGGCAGCGCCCCGCTTGCCCCACGTACAGGGAAAGCCCCACGTGAAATGCAGGGAAAGTGTCCGCTCCCGAGCGAAAGAGAAAGTGCGCAAGAGCGAGCGGGTTTTATTACAACGCTCCCCTAGCGTACGTCGCCGCACGAAATCGAACGATTGCCTTCCACCAATGACACGCGCCATATGTGACGTCATTCCTATTTTATAACAGACTTCTTTTTAATGTGTACGTAAACGATGTGACTGAACTAAATAATGACTCTTCCATTGTAACGTACGTGGATGACACAAGTCTGTTCGTAACCGGCCATGATATTAATGAAGTTTTTACTAAGTCTCAAAAAGCCCTTTCAGATCTTTGGGAGTGGTCGAATACTAACTTGCTTAAAATCAACGCTGGCAAAACTAAAGCCATCTTATTTAGGGCTGTTGTGCCAGAGCACCTGACCGAACGTGGAAGCAGGGATCAACCCCTGCATGCTTTGTCTGCAATCCCGGGAAAACGGCGTCTTCGCCCAGTTGGCCCCGATATCTGAAACCAGTCGTCATGCCTTCACGCTGCTTAACGACTGAGAGCAGCATTCCTGGGGGTGATGGAAGGGACAGACAAAGGCGCTTCCACCAACTGCAACTGACGAAAGGCAGTCACCTGCAACTGACGAATAGCAGCGCACCGCAACTGGGAGAACTTGAATAGGAGCCAACACCTGCGTGCGGCTTCTGGCAGTGCGTCGCAACTGAGACTTCTGGCAGCGCGTCGCAACTGAGACTTCTAGCAGCGCACCGCAACTGGGAGAACTTGAATAGGAGCCAACACCTGCGTGCGGCTTCTGGCAGTGCGTCGCAACTGAGACTTCTGGCAGCGCGTCGCAATTGAGACTTCTAGCAGCGCGCCGCGACTGGGAGAACTGGAGTAGGAGCCAACACCTGCGACCGGCGGACGGTCAACAGGACAATGGATGGCTAGACGATTTAAGGCCGTGCCGGTCCGTCGAGGAGAGGAGAAGGAGAACGACTCGAACGGAGTCGAACCAGCCGACGTGGTCGGGCTGGCAGTCATGTTGCCTGGTAGCAAAAATATGTAAATAGTTTGTACATAAAATCTTTTCCTTCTTCACCTTGCCATTACTGACTACTCCGAGCACGATACACACCCGTGTTCGCACCGGCCACGCAACCCGAGTCCCAACAGCGGTTCCAGAGGAGGGATGCAACGACGCGTATTCCCAGCAGCGAGCCTGAGGGACGACATCGGAACCTAAAGGTGGCGGTAGCGATGGGCCACGCTACCTCATTCCTAACAGTGGTGGCAGCGGTGGGATGCCACGACCTCGTATCCTACGCCGCGCACCCGAAGGACGCAACCTCATTCCTAACAGTGGTGGCAGCGGTGGGATCGGCCAGCGTCAGCTACCCTGGTGTGGTGAGTGCCTGAAGTTTACATCTCTTATTGCCAGACCTAGCTAGCCCAAGTCTTTGTTAGCAGGTTTTGTGTAGACTTGTAACTTTGTTTGGTCAGCCAAGAATTGGATGGTCTGACCGCTTAGTTTAAGTAGAGGGTAAACGAGGCGGAGTGCAGTGTCAGTATGGACAAGTTCAATGTGCAGGACCTCCTTGAAATTTGCAAGGAGTTGGGCATTTCGGTTGGCTCGGCCAAGCGGAAACGACAGATCCTCCCGATTATGGAGGCAGAGAAGGTGACTGTCGAGGAGGCCCAGGAAGCTCATGAGGAGATTCGAACTAGAAAGGAGGAAAAGGATAAAGAGAAAGCTGCCGAGCAGGAACATGAGTTGAACCTAAAAGAGCTGGAACTTCGTATATCCGCCGCAAGACAGGTTCCCATAGTGAGGGAGGCGGTAAAGATGGAAGACCTGTTACAGCCGTTCAAAATTGGCGAGGACATCGCACTGTTTCTTGTTAATTTTGAGCGAACGTGCGAGAAGGCCGGATTCTCCCTCGAAAGTTGGCCGTAAGAGTTGCTAACTCTTCTTCCGTGCGAGGCCGCCGATGTTATAGCTAGACTCAATAGGAAGGACGCTGTATCGTATGATAAGGTCAAAGAGGCGCTGTTGCGCAAATGTCGCTTGTCAGCAAAAGCATTCAGACAGCGTTTGAGTCATACGCGCAAAGCTAGGGCATCGGACGAGGGCACGCATGGGGGAAGAGGAAAGATGGCCAACCGGCACGCAGAGTGCCTCGGACGTGGGAAAGGCTCAGTCTTAGCCTTAGTGTCAGACGGCCTGCAGGAAGTAACTGAGGTTAAGGATACGTTGTTCAGCCAGTGGGGTAATGTAGGTTCGGCCGAATGCAAAGGCCCAAGAGAGAGGTCTTTGCAGGGCAGTGATAAAGCCCCAGTAATGGAAGAGACTCCTCAGAGCAAGCTGACTAGCTTAGAGAGCGTCGCGGCTGTCGTTCAGTCACAGGACATAACTGACGAAGACCGCGAGGGTAGCTCAGTTCAGCCGTTTGGAGCTTTGACTCCACAGAGTTCCGTACATGCGAGTACGAGGGACGAGGCGTCTAGTATTGTGAGCCGCTCCGAGGCGCAAAAGGATGAGGCGCACCACAGAGACCAAGAGGTCGGGAAGCGTCGCGAGGCACAGGAGGCTGAGGCCCGTCGCGAGGCGCTTCAGGACGCAGAGGCGCGTCACAAGGCCCTAGAGGAGGAGGCGCATCAGAGAGAACGAGAGGCTGAGGCGCTTCGATGGGCGAGAGCGGACGAGGCGCTTCGAAAAGCGAAAGAGGCGCGAGAACAAGAGGCACTTCACATAGCGCGAGAAGCTGAGGCGCGTGAGGACGAGGCGCGTCGTAAGGCGCAAGACGAGGCGCGCCGCAGAGACCAACAGGTCGAGATACGTCGCGAAGCGCAGGACGCAGAGGTTGCCTTCGAAGGCCTGAGAAAAGGGGCTATCCAGGATAGTGATAGATCACCCGAAGCTAGAGAGCGAGCTAACTCAGGGCGAGCTAACTGAGTTAGAGAGTGTCGAGACTGTCGCTATGTCAGAAGTAAGGACACTTAGCGACGACACCAAGGATAGGCTAGTTGAGCCGCCTGAGATTTTGGCGGTGAATATCGAAGGCAGCGTACTTGCGCGAGCGTGCGTCGAAGCTGCCAGCATTCCGAGCCGTTCAGGGAGGAAAAGGCGCCGGCGAAAGAAAAAGAGGAACGCAAAAGAGACTAGTAGCGGTAAGCGTGCTAAAGCGCTAGCAGAACGCGACGACCGCATCTCTCGAGACGCCAAGTTGAAGGTTTGGCCAGAATTCCCAAAAGGGCGTGCTAGGAAACGTCCCAAGTTAAGAGTCCCGCGGGGATCTAGATTGTGCGCTAGGCGCATCGCGAGGAAGCGAATGTCGATGAGATTCAGGCGCCGAGGTTTCCGTCTGTTCTCATCTTTTTCACTGCCGTGTAGAGGCAGGAGCGCAATGAGGTGTCGCGCACATAGGTATCGTGACAAAGGCCCCAAAGTATGCACAAAGAGTCGTGCAAAAAGAAAGCGTCCGCAAGACAGAAATGCGGCAAAGGTCGCGACGAGTTTGAGGAAGAAGTTCGGACGTCGGCGCGAAATTGCGAGAGGGGCGCGATTGTCATTGTTGACCGGTTTCTACAGCATGCGTCTGAACCACCAAGAGAACAGGAGGAGAGTAGCGCATGGTTCGCGGAATCGGTCAGAGGATGAATTGATGCGCAATCATCAAGACAGTAAGCGCGAGACAGCTGAGGAGCATGTTGATGCTGATGAGCATCGGAGGCGGACGGAATGCTCCAAAGTCTGCACCAAGAAGCGTGCGAAAGGGAGAAAGCGTCCGAAAGATAGAAATGCGACAAAGGTCGCGACGCGGTTGAGAAAGAAGTTCAAAAGTCGGCGCGAAATTGCAAGACAAGTGCGATTGCCGTCAGGGGCAGGTTTCTACCGCATGTGCCCGTACCGCCGAAAGAAAAAGAAAAGAGAAGCGCATGATTCGCGGAAAGAGTCGGCGGGCAAAGGAACTTCCCGTTGTTCTTTTCGAAGAGCGTCGGATCAGGTGCGAGATCGCAGGCGTCCAGCCGCCGAAAGAAAAAGAAAAGAGAAGCGCATGATTCGCGGAAAGAGTCGGCGGGCAAGGAACTTCCCGTTGTTCTTTTCGAAGAGCGTCGGATCAGGTGCGAGATCGCAGGCGTCCAAGCCGCCGAAAGAAAAAGAAAAGAGAAGCGCATGATTCGCGGAAAGAGTCGGCGGGCAAAGGAACTTCCCGTTGTTCTTTTCGAAGAGCGTCGGATCAGGTGCGAGATCGCAGGCGTCCAAGCCGCCGAAAGAAAAAGAAAAGAGAAGCGCATGATTCGCGGAAAGAGTCGGCGGGCAAAGGAACTTCCGTTGTTCTTTTCGAAGAGCGTCGGATCAGGTGCGAGATCGCAGGCGTCCAAGCCGCCGAAAGAAAAAGAAAAGAGAAGCGCATGATTCGCGGAAAGAGTCGGCGGGCAAAGGAACTTCCCGTTGTTCTTTTCGAAGAGCGTCGGATCAGGTGCGAGATCGCAGGCGTCCAAGCCGCCGAAAGAAAAAGAAAAGAGAAGCGCATGATTCGCGGAAAGAGTCGGCGGGCAAAGGAACTTCCCGTTGTTCTTTTCGAAGAGCGTCGGATCAGGTGCGAGATCGCAGGCGTCCAAGCCGCCGAAAGAAAAAGAAAAGAGAAGCGCATGATTCGCGGAAAGAGTCGGCGGGCAAAGGAACTTCCCGTTGTTCTTTTCGAAGAGCGTCGGATCAGGTGCGAGATCGCAGGCGTCCAAGCCGCCGAAAGAAAAAGAAAAGAGAAGCGCATGATTCGCGGAAAGGGTCAGTGGGTAAAAGAACTCCCCGTTGTTCCTTTCGAGGAACGTTGAAACAGGTGCGACACCGCGAGGTCGGTGACCTTCGCGAGGTGGCAGGAGGCGACAAAGGAAAGTCCGCTACAGGGAAAGTATACTCCGTTTCACACATCAGGTGCAACGCTGAGGAAGCTAGCGAGACTTCTTGCAGTAGATGCGTTCGCGCGAAGAAAGAGTTCAATGAATTTACCACCCGTAATATGTTTTTTTTTTTTTTCGTTTAGGCTGTATAATAAAAGAAGGTGATTTGTGCCCAAGAAATAAACGTACCCCGTTATTTAAAGTGCTGTCGATAGTTTGTTTTGGATCGCTAAGCGCCTCTTTCTTTTTTTGTATTCTGGCCTCCGCGATTGGCATTGGCAGCGCGCAGCCGGAACTGATCGCGGAGGCCAAGCACAAGACACGCGGATTTACACATTTTGCTGGCTGAACTTCTTGCATAAGGTCTCTTCGATTTGGCTTGCACTGCCTGCACTAGTTCTGGAAAGTGCCGTGGCGGCGCGAAGCGGTGCCGCGCCGGTTCAGCAAGTGCAGGTGCAGCCGGTGCAGCCGCGACACTGGCGACACTACCACGCGGCGGCTACCACCGAAGATGCAAGAGCAGGCCGTGTTGGTCGAACAGCCGATGCGACGTGTATCGCTGGTGTTGTTTACCAAAACACTGCCGCGGTGGCACTCTTCGTAGCTGCCGTATGGAACTGCTCGACTCTGCAGCGAGGACGATTCGGACAACGGCGATCCTCACAGCGACTCCGAGGAGGAGTTTGACTAGGGACCATAGTTTGACGGTGTATGTGTTTTGTCGCCTGCATGTTGGTACGTGAAGATGTAACTCCTGTTCCCGGGTACGAGAAAGTCGTTGGCAGGTTCCATGAGTGTAATTTCAAGAGACTGTTCAGACTATCTAGAGGCGTTTTACTGGTTCAGCGGAAAATTGCGCTGGTTTCGGCCTTCTATGAAAGCGTGTGCGAGGCCATACAACAATAAAAAACGAAAGTATCTGAGGTCCTTTGACCGACGCTAAGACGACTTGACGCGAATGTTCAGTTACCTTGGAAAGTGTATGCTCGCAAATTTGTGTCAAAGGGTTTTACTGGCGTCGCCACTTCACGCTAGACTATAGGGACGAATGTGACAATTCTTGTAAACCATATTAAGACACATGTATACTCACGCTCACCTGATGAATACATTTTTAAACTCAAAAGTATTTCTAGAAGACTTCCTATCGCATCAGCTTCACGATTTCGCAAAGGCGAACTGAGAGAGCAGCATCGCGAATCGCGCCACATCTTTATTACTTTTTTTTGTATCATTCATATTGCCGTCATGTACGGTGAATTTTTCTGCTCACGAGACATGTAAAAGGTCCGCCTTAATAGCTGCCGCAAAGACGTGGCTAAAATTACCCGTCAGAGTAAGCAGTTTAACTTGCTTTTGCACGCCCTGAACAACAACACGCAGCGTCGTCTGCTCCAAGCTTGGGAGGAGGAAGGGCGCCATGCTGCACTTCCTTGCACCTCCTTTCGAGCGAGTGCAGGCCGGCAGAGAACTCGTGCAGAACTACGCTTGCACCTTGACAAAACGAGGGAACCGGTGCAGCGGGCGCGCGCGGCACCAGCAAAACGAGGACGACGGTGCTGCACCCGCTGAACTGGTGCCGCCGGTGCAGCCAAATCGAAGAGACCTATAGCTTCCACAGCGTTGCACCTGATGTATGAAACGGAGTATAGTGAGGCTCGACGAGGGGGTGATTAACTTTCATGCGTATCGTACACCCCGCTTGACGAGAAAAGCCTTCTGAGCGCGACCACCGCGAGTGCGCCTGAAAAGTTGTTGAAGACAGCTGTTGGCTTTTCCTGGAATATCGACTCCGGATTTGTTGGAAGGAATTTTGACTGTTCATTTTAGTTAGTAATTAGTATTCCTTGTTATTTCCGCGAGTGTTGATAGCTTAGTTAACTGTTATTGAACTTTGTTTTCTTTAAGCGCTCTGTGGTTTTGTTTGTTAGCCGATATGCGTTGTGTAGTTAGCTATCGGAAGGTTAGTGACACGCATTAGAGCGAGTCGAGGGCTTTAAGAGACGAGCGCCTTGAATAGGGTTACGTCAGCTGACTATGAAAAGAGTTTGTGGCGTTTCCGTTGCGTGTCATGCGTGGACGCAAGGAAACATTGGGCAGTTTTCGGGTGGCGTGCGCTGAGTTAGCGTTGGCGTTTGAGGCCTGCTGTTTCCGTCACTTAGCGGGAGCCCGCAAGCGGTTGGCGTATGACACGTGTGCAGTTGCATGAAAGGCCGGCGCAGGGCTTTGCGCGCGCCGTTCGGGAGCTCCCCAGTAAGTCAGGGTATCCCACGAGTTGTGGAGCGGAACCTTAGGCGTTAAGCTGGGAGCTTGCGGGAAGGGTAAGCAAGCCTATGCTTTGTGCGAGTTTATGTAGAGCCACGCGAAGATTGGTTTTGTTTGTTTGTTGTTATTTTCGCGTGCATTCTGTGTAGGAGCGAATGAGGAAAAGTTATAGCGAGTCGCTCGGTTGTTTGTAAGAATTGTGACCGCAAGAGTAGAGCTAGGTGAGTCGTACATCCGCGGAGTAGAAGCTCGCAGTGGCACTAGTACGTGCAATTACGGATGTCGTTTGCGGATTCAGTTCCTGATGTGGGTGCAGCGTGACAGAGTGCTCACGGGAACATGTCCAGCTTTAGTGGCGCAATATTAAGAATAACATGCGGAAGCAGCAACCCGCATGGGAGTGAGCTGACGGCGTAAAATAATACACGTGGGCCGTGAGTAAAGATTTGTACGACCGCTAATTGTGAAGGAGTGGTGTTTGTCGAGCGTAACCGAATGTTACTTGTTTGTGTTTACTGTAGAGGCAGTAATTTTGACCTATGTAGTGTATATTTTGGAGGGTAATCTAGCGTTGTAGTTGAAAAATGTTTCAACGGAGCTAGTGATGTAATCGGGGGTCTGCCCAGAGGACCGGAGCCAGCCAGAGTCCCGGGGAGATGTCGAGGAGAGGAGCCCGGAGCTGTTAACAGTAACGTTTATTTACAGGTAGCGTGTTGCTACATGATGGGGTTAGCATCATGGAAGCTCTCGGAGCTCGTGAGAGCTTGAGAGAACTTGTGAGAGCTCGTCGGGAGCGCATCGGCGCTCGCATTTTATGTCCTGGCCTTCCCAGGGTTCCCTGTAGGAAAAAACAATGGAGGCCAGGATAGTCCAATGAAAATTTCCATCTTCACCTCCGCCCCCAAAAGGGGAAGGTGAAACGCCGCCTCCTTCCTAACCCACGAAAGGAGAAAGAGGCACGTCCAGTCCGTCCCATGGCGAGGGAAAAACACTGCCCACCGCGCGCACACGGCACAGCACGAAGACGTCGAGTCTTACGTGGAAGTCATTTTCGTAGTCTGTTGCAATGATGGGTATGCGGCGCCAGGCAGGCCACGTGGTGGAAACAGCGGCAACAAGGCGCCACGGAGAACGTGGGAAATGCATCCGCAGACGGTTCTCAGACGCTGGGTCCTTTGTCCAGGGCACCTTGACGACAAAGCAAGCCGCCTCGACGGCCAACAACTCTTCCTAATCTGTCAGTCGGTCAGGCGTGCCCAAAGGGTTTTACGAGGGGCGCAGACAACCTGAGAATTTTAGACGAACGACTTTCGTGTTGTCGCCGCTCTTGGGGCATCTCTGGAACCGCTGACCCGCAAGAAATCAGGGTAGCCTTAGCCGCAACGTCTCATGAGTCAAAGCGGCGCCAAGCCAGGCAGGCCGATCATAACAGCCCGTCCACCGTCACAGGAGGTCTCGAAGGGGTTGCAGCACCAAAGCACTCCGCAGAGACCGTAGATCTGCTCCCTTGTAGACGTTGACGCAGGCTGCACCAATCTCTGGACCTGAGCCATGGCCAGCAAACGCCAGAAACGAACCACGCAAGACCCGAGGCACAACAAACATAGAGCACTCAACTGACCTCGAGAAATGCCAGGTTACAGTTATGGTAAAACTCCCTAGAAATTTACAATTGGTGCGCTCACTCGTGAAAATCAAGAATCAGATAACGAAGCCATAACAAGCTCAGACCTACTACGTGCGAAGCAAATCAACAGCCTAACGTTTTGTATCAATTCCCAGAGAGATTCACAGCGTTCAAAGCACGCAGGTGCTACGGGCGAAACAAAACGAACGGAGGTAGTTAATGAATTACGCCTCTCACAGTATAAGTAAAACTCAAAATCAAACTTGCGCGTATGAAAATAAAACAAACAGAGAAACAAAAACCTACACTACACTGATGCGCATACTAACAAGTGTGCTGCAATTTACACAAGGTTTATACAGAGGCTTTTACCCTCAGCCTACTTCTCTGTTAAAAATCAACATGCGCAAAACCCTCTACACGGGTGTTAGGTTTCGCTAAATGTAAGCAAACACTCAGTTCATCAAGTATCTTAATGTCTGCAGTTATCATGAGGAAGAAAATAAAAGTTACAAAAATCGACATATTCCTTGCTCATCTGCAGACACGCGAACATTAAAAGCAAAACAATTCAAAACTGGATACAAGAGAAATTCTTGGTAGCCTTACACTGTCCGAACATTATGCGGATAAAATAAAATCAGCAAAAGCAAAAACCTACACTACACTGCAAAAACATAAGGTTTAAACAGAGGCTTTTACCTTCAGCCTACTTCTCTGTTAAAATCAGCGCAAAATCCTCTACTCGGGTGCTAGCTTTTGCAAAATGTAAGCAAACAAGCAGTTTAGCAAATATCTCAATGTCTGCAGTTAAGATGAGGAGGAAAATAAAACTTTCAAAAATCGACACAGTCCTTGCTCATCGGCAGACATGCAAACGTTAAGACAGATAAACAAAACAATAATAAAACTGGATACAAGACAAATTCTTAGTATCCTTCGTGACACTTCGTAAATTCATGCGGCACCCTTTCAGACGTGCTCTGGGGGGACGCGCATACCACAGTTGTCGATGGGCCAGATCGCGACGGAGGGACAAAAAGCCAACTTGTCCGAAGCACACAGTGGCGGTGACCTTTGTTCCGCGGGCCCCGAACTCCGACAAAGAAGCACCCGGACGCTTAGGCTTCCTCATTGTGGGCCTCCCAGAGCAGCGGTCACTCTCTCGCAAACTTGGGGGAGGACCTCTGTCGTTACAGTCGCGTACGCACCACCTCGCTTTGCTCCACTGGGCGCTGAGCCGTGCCCCCGCGACGGGAGGCAGAAAATAGCGCCCCTTTTCATTTCTTTCACGAATCACTCTCTCTCTCTCTCTCCACCGTTTAGCCTTCACAAAAGAAACCAGGCGACCACTTCGACGTCTCTTTTTCCTGGCCCTCGCGACACGCTTTATGCTTAATCTCGATTTGTGCGAGACCGGCAATTTTTGGCCTTTAGAAAACCTTTTCGGGGTTTCCAGCCTCCGCTCGAGGCAACTTGGACCTTTCCCCTTTCCCCGAAGTTTTCGCTGGCGCCTTTTTCTTTCGGGGCGGCACGGAACGCTCCCCGACTCGGCAATAATACTCGGAAGTATATTGCTCAAAACTCTAGGCGGCTCAACTGGCTTATCCTCGGCGTTATTTCTAGCTGTCTGCACTTCAGAAACAACGCTACAATCGACACTTGCTAAACCAGCCGGCTCGCCATCAGATGTCTCTCCTTGATGAGAGTCATCACCTCGCGCTAATCTAAGCGCTTCATCACCTCGCGCTATGTTGAGCGCCTCTTCCTCTCGTGGTAAGCTAAGCGCCTCATCATCTGAACTTTTACAGTCTGCTTCATTAGCGCTTTCTGCTTCCGGAACCTCATGAGCAGACTCACAGGCCATCGAATTCGTCATAGCTGCCGCCGATTCGTCACCAAAACAAAGGCCTTTCGAAAGCATATCCACGTCATTCTGAGAGGGATAATGCTCGGGCAGGTTTTGGGACACCAAAGTTTCCGTGGCGAGCAGTCTGAACGGTCCCTCACTCTCAACGCGGGCTAATGGCAAACACACACTTTCATTTTCAACTACTTGCCATGCACACGGGAGTTCCCCTGTGGTCACCTCATTTGTCAAAGAGTACGGATGTACACTATCAAACGTTGCGGCAGAGTCCCGCGGTACGTTTTCCTCAACTAATTCCTGAATGGGGGTTTCAATTGTTCCAGATCATTGTCGCTGCTGTCCCGAAAACAGAGAACATTCCTAGGCTTGCGGCAGCCGATTGCGATGTGACCTAGCTCTTTGCAACGGTGGCATACAACCGGCTTCCTAGCCTTAAACGCCTTTTCTTTCTTTCGATCTTCTGAGTGGCTCACTATAGACGTGGACTTAGCAGGACTGCCTTTCTTTTTCTTATCTGAGGGTGCTATCTCGTTATTCGGGTTACTTGATGCCTGATAAAGTGCTAAAGCCAATCGCCTTTTCTCATTTATCCTGTCTTCTTCAGCCCATCTTTTGTTCTTCTCAACTTCCTCCCAGCACTCCTCAATTTCATCATCCTCCGCCCCGCATTCCTGAATAGCCTTAATCAGCTGTGACTCTCTCTCTTCTCTCCCAACCTTAATTCCCAGCTCTTCACACAGTAGTAAGAGGTCTGGTCTCTCTAGCTTCTTTACCAACTCCATGGTCTTCACGAGTGAGGACTTTCTACCCGCCGTGACGTTAGGTAGCGAACAAGCGAAGCCTAGACGCACGGTAAAACACTGCCAGTTTTAGAACATGAAAGCTAAAATGGTGAATAGCTGTGACGTATGGTAGCGGTACAACGAAGCCTATACGCACAGAAGATTACACACAGATTCAGAAAACTTCAAAAGCTAAAACCTGGCAAAACTCAAAGAAAGTCAAGCACTCACCATATCGTTGAGGCCCGAGTCAAGCATGGGTCATCCCGTTGCTGCTAACCAGTTGGTGTGTTCCAGTTGTCAGCAGCATCACACCGCTGCCATCCAGTTGATGTAGACGGGGGTCTGCCCAGAGGACCGGAGCCAGCCAGAGTCCCGGGGAGATGTCGAGGAGAGGAGCCCGGAGCTGTTAACAGTAACGTTTATTTACAGGTAGCGTGTTGCTACATGATGGGGTTAGCATCATGGAAGCTCTCGGAGCTCGTGAGAGCTTGAGAGAACTTGTGAGAGCTCGTCGGGAGCGCATCGGCGCTCGCATTTTATGTCCTGGCCTTCCCAGGGTTCCCTGTAGGAAAAAACAATGGAGGCCAGGATAGTCCAATGAAAATTTCCATCTTCACCTCCGCCCCCAAAAGGGGAAGGTGAAACGCCGCCTCCTTCCTAACCCACGAAAGGAGAAAGAGGCACGTCCAGTCCGTCCCATGGCGAGGGAAAAACACTGCCCACCGCGCGCACACGGCACAGCACGAAGACGTCGAGTCTTACGTGGAAGTCATTTTCGTAGTCTGTTGCAATGATGGGTATGCGGCGCCAGGCAGGCCACGTGGTGGAAACAGCGGCAACAAGGCGCCACGGAGAACGTGGGAAATGCATCCGCAGACGGTTCTCAGACGCTGGGTCCTTTGTCCAGGGCACCTTGACGACAAAGCAAGCCGCCTCGACGGCCAACAACTCTTCCTAATCTGTCAGTCGGTCAGGCGTGCCCAAAGGGTTTTACGAGGAGCGCAGACAACCTGAGAATTTTAGACGAACGACTTTCGTGTTGTCGCCGCTCTTGGGGCATCTCTGGAACCGCTGACCCGCAAGAAATCAGGGTAGCCTTAGCCGCAACGTCTCATGAGTCAAAGCGGCGCCAAGCCAGGCAGGCCGATCATAACACTAGCTGTAGGTTGAGTTTTAGTTTTGTTTTTGTACTAGTTAGCTTGAGCATTTGGGGCGAAAGGTAGTTCAACATTGTTTTATGTGAAGCGGGTAAGCTTTATTTTCAATTTCAGTTCATAGTTAGTAGAACCATGTTGTGTTCTTTTTGTGTTACGCTTACGCCGAGAGCGTTTAGTGTAGAATTTAGCGAAGTCTTTGAGCTTCCGTTGGTTTCCATGGTTGTTTACCTTCCATGCCTAAGCAGCCTTAGTACAATTACAATTCTTGTACTACCTCGGAGTTGTTTCTTTAATAACACCTGAAATTGAGGTCTGTTGATGAACTTGTCGCCAGGAGATACGCACTTCTCCTCGTTTTATTTAAAGCGGGAACGTTAGTTGTCAGTAGGATTTGTTTCATTCATGTCTGGCAATTGGAGGGAGTGCGGAGGGCACTTACAGCGTTGGGTGTAGTTTGACAATGGTCGCCCTGTCGAGTTCGTCTTATCCACAGGAACCTCGAGTCCGTGCCAGCTGAGTGTTCGTGTGGAATGTCACGAGAGCTGTGATCCTGGGAGCTTCGCCTCGAGCCGTGGATGAGCCTGGTGTCCGGCCGCATCATTTCAACCGAGCTACGTGGAGCAGCTCGTCCTCCTGATGCATTGTTTTGTGGCGGGGGTGCTGTTGTGCCAGAGCACCTGACCGAACGTGGAAGCAGGGATCAACCCCTGCATGCTTTGTCTGCAATCCCGGGAAAACGGCGTCTTCGCCCAGTTGGCCCCGATATCTGAAACCAGTCGTCATGCCTTCACGCTGCTTAACGACTGAGAGCAGCATTCCTGGGGGTGATGGAAGGGACAGACAAAGGCGCTTCCACCAACTGCAACTGACGAAAGGCAGTCACCTGCAACTGACGAATAGCAGCGCACCGCAACTGGGAGAACTTGAATAGGAGCCAACACCTGCGTGCGGCTTCTGGCAGTGCGTCGCAACTGAGACTTCTGGCAGCGCGTCGCAACTGAGACTTCTAGCAGCGCACCGCAACTGGGAGAACTTGAATAGGAGCCAACACCTGCGTGCGGCTTCTGGCAGTGCGTCGCAACTGAGACTTCTGGCAGCGCGTCGCAATTGAGACTTCTAGCAGCGCGCCGCAACTGGGAGAACTGGAATAGGAGCCAACACCTGCGACCGGCGGACGGTCAACAGGACAATGGACGGCTAGACGATTTAAGGCCGTGCCGGTCCGTCGAGGAGAGGAGAAGGAGAACGACTCGAACGGAGTCGAACCAGCCGACGTGGTCGGGCTGGCAGTCATGTTGCCTGGTAGCAAAAATATGTAAATAGTTTGTACATAAAATCTTTTCCTTCTTCACCTTGCCATTACTGACTACTCCGAGCACGATACACACCCGTGTTCGCACCGGCCACGCAACCCGAGTCCCAACAGCGGTTCCAGAGGAGGGATGCAACGACGCGTATTCCCAGCAGCGAGCCTGAGGGACGACATCGGAACCTAAAGGTGGCGGTAGCGATGGGCCACGCTACCTCATTCCTAAAGTGGTGGCAGCGGTGGGATGCCACGACCTCGTATCCTACGCCGCACACCCGAAGGACGCAACCTCATTCCTAACAGGGCCAAAAACAAACATGCACGTCTACCAGCAGACTTAGGTCTTGGTGGGAGTGTAATCGAGCTTGTGGAAAACATAAATCGCTTGGCGTCGTCCTTTCTGCTGATATGACGTGGACGGCTCACTTTAACTATCTTGCTAAATCACTGTCTTCAGCTACGGGAGCGCTATCGCGGTGCCGCCATTTCTTTCCTAGCAAGATCAAAACGCAAATATATAACGCTCTGTTTAGCGCTCGTGTAAACTTTTGTACACTTGTGTGGGGAACAACTACGCAAACAAATCTGCGTAGAATCCTCTTGTTACAGAAGAAAGCATTACGATGCATCGCTAACGTTTCCTACACTCATCCCACTAAAGAATCTTTTCTCCGTTATCAAGCACTCTCATGTATCAGTACCGCCTATTGCATTCGTTTTTCTTTTCAAACAAAAGTACTATGAACTTTCTAAGTAATAACTGCGGGTTAAAAAAACAGATAAGCGATCCAAGAACCAGAGGCCACGAGAAATGGTTAGTACCGTGGTAAGGATTTCCGCTAGCCTCACGCGGGCCCCTCCAACTGCCCCAACCACCAGTAGCCTCACCCCGGGTCCCCAAAGACGAAACATCTCAGCGTTAGGACGCAAGTCCGTTTTCTACAGGGTCGTAAAGCGTCTCTCACAGCCCCCCACGCAGGCACGCAGTCCTCCCCTCCTGTCAACGTAACGGTACACCACACCGCCCTCTCAGGCACGGCAAAAACGGCGCGACGGGGTTGGGGGGCTTTCCTGGAAAGGCATCTGGACTGCGCACGTGGCGTTCAACAAGTGAAAATGGAAGCAAACCAGAAGAAGGCCAGAAGAAATACCACGAGGGTGAGAGAGTGGCCGGTGCGGGGGAACTTCGGAGACGAGGCAGAGACTTTTGAGCCACGAACCAATTGAGAATCACGTCTCAAGGCAGTTGTAACTTCTGTAAATAAAGTTCTAATTGTAATCGAAGCTTTCATAACATACCGTTATGGCGCACAACTTACGGCAAACAATCACTGGCTTTCAATGTACCGTATCTTTTAAACAAATATGAGAAGCAGGGTATCGATTTTAACAATGTTTGTAAAAAAAAGTTGCGTGATTATTTTATGCCTGAACTGTACTGAACAGTGGTATCTGTTCTTACCACCACACACTTCTTTCACCGTACAATGTAATATTTTTTTTAAACAATTGTGCGGAAAAAATATTTCGATATAAATCTGTTTACAGCAAGCATGTTTTAAATGTATCATGATCCGACGTCATTTTTAGTATACTTACCTTTCCGTTTATGTATGCACGTGTGTACAGTGTATATATGTATGTCTTACGTTTACCAGTATTCTATGTCCTTAGTTGTTGTTTTTTTACTACTTTAAATATCCTTTCTTCATTAAGTACCCTATGTTGCCTAGAAATGTATGTGTACGCTGCCTTGTGTATGGGCCCCCAGGCACCTTCAAGCTGCATTTCGCCGCTTTTCCCCAGGGGTGACCCCCCAACTTTTTATGTTTCTTGATTCTTGATACTGTGCCCACTCCCACCTGAGTGGGCGCAGTAACGCATGAAACGCCTTTCTGGCGTTTCACGTACTGAGACAACGATATGTACATGAGGCAAGCCGCAGTGCACTGCTCCGGAAGTTTCGACCACCTGGGGTTCTTTGACGTGCACTGTTGGCATCGCATGCATACACGGGCCTCTTGCATTTAGCGTCCGTCAAAATGCGAGCACCGCGGGTAGGATCGAACACGCGTCTGTTGGGTCAGCATCAGAGCACGGTACGTGGCTACGCGTAGTGAAGTGTGGCTCTTTTCGAAATTACCTTCCTGAAATCTGAATTGTACATGGTGAAAGAAGGCTCTGTCTGTAGAATTTGTGGGCGCGAAAGGTGTAACACTTCTTTCGTTCAGTTCGCGCGATGGTGAAGGCCTTCCGCACGTGCATGTGCATGATGGAAAAATAGCGGGAGAAGAGGGGGGGCGGGGATTGTAATGCGGCCGATTGACGATAATCTTGATGATATTTAGTGATGTCCTTAAGAGGGAACCAGCACAAGGCAACAAGAGGATAACAACCAGACAGGACAAGAAGTGCTCGACTTACAACTAAATGTTTATATTTGGCTTCACAAATTTCGCGTTCAATCTTATTTCTTCCTTTGCCAATGACAATCACTGATTTGAAATCAGGGGCGCAGCCACAGCTTTCGCAGTGCACAGACTGCAGAGGTTAAATTTCAGTAGAGTACCGAATTCCCTTGTCATGCGGCCGCGTCTACATCGGTCAGACGGGCCGAAGGAGATGCCTGAATGACAGATCGCGTGGACACCGAAATCTACTCCCCACAGGCACTGGTGGAAACTAGTTACCTCTACACTGCAAAGTCTGTGGCTGCGCCCCTGATTTCAAATCAGTGAGTGTCATTGGCAAAGGAATAATGAGATTGAACGTGACATATTTGTGAAGCCTTCGAAATAAAAAAACAAAACAAAAAACAAGGCAACGTGTTTTGTGATCGCGTGATCGCTCAGTTTTCCTTACAGATAGACAATTCGCATTTCTAGATAGCGGGTGCACGTGACGTTGATATTTTGGTATTTCGTGGAAATGGACTGTTTGTACCACTTTGACACGTTTCTTGGCTTTGTAATTAGTTGTGCAACTGTGACACGTCTCAGGTAGCCTACAAGATGTATGAAGTTGGGCATGTTGGTATTGCATAACTGATCACGTAGCGCAGAATTTGACACGTACATGACAAGAGAAGGGACGAAGACGAGCGCTCGTGTTCGTCCCTTCTCAACTGTCCTAGCTGTGTAAGATTTTGCGCAACGTGATCAGTCAGATAGCCTATTTACGCATGCGCTGCTGGTTCATGTGTGTGAGGACTTCTTCAATAAACATTCAGTTGTAAGTCCAGAGCGCGCTTGTGTTGCTCTCCTTCGCTGTCTTCGTGTTTTTTTTTTTTTTGTTTCCTCTTAAGAATATTATGAACCAACTCGCCCAGCAAGCTACGTTAGTGATGTCCTGTTTCAAACACAGTTGTGACACCTAGATCTAGATAGTTGAATTTAGTCCGAGATAGGAAACGGACGAAGGAAAGGCAGAAGATAACTCAGTTTGATATCCTGGCGTCAGGGGCGTAGCCAAGGGGGGGGGGGTTCAACCCCCCCCGAAATTTTTCAGTTTTGCTTGCGTATATATACACGCGCACATAGAAACGCCGCACGCAGTATGGTTGAACCCCCACCCCCCCCCCCCCCCCCCGAAAAAAATTTCTGGTTACGCCCCTGCCTGGCGTGGAGCATCGCCCGGAATGCAGGACAAAGCGGAGGAAACACAAGACATTATACACCCGTACCCACACTTTAGTGTTTTGTCCGCATTGTCCTGTTCTATGCGTTACTTCACACGAACTTTACGGTGATCACCATATCGTCCAACTGTCGACCTTGCTGAACCTGCCAGCCCTTGGGGATCGTTTCTGTTCTGTTACAATATGTTGTGCATTTCGTCTATTGTCCTTTTCTCTTTCTTTCTTCATTAAAGGCTTATCCTCCATATATATTCCAGTTTCTTAACTGATTTTTTTTCTAAATATATACCTTAAACAGCTATGGCTTATTTAGACTGCTGAGAAATATAAGCGATTAATTCCTTCCATCCGCATCGAATCAAAGTCAAGCTTGTACAATAGGTTAACCCCGCCCGCCTCCATTCCTACACCCCGCCCACGTGACCCCGCCCTTCCCCCTTGAACTGCCGCTGTTCCTCGACTCGCTTTCACATATTTTTTACTCTCCGCCGCCTTATTATTACCCTTCAAATCCCGCCTCATGTAACACATTTTGTTTGAGAGAGCAGATCGTCAGCCAGAATATGTCGACAGTCCTCGCCAAAAACCACCGTTGGCGCTGTCACTGACCCGGATTCGCTTAAGTACAGCGAGCTCGAAATTTACTTGACATTCCCGTTTATCTTGAATGCAACACTATCTTCCCGCATTATTGGGAATACTTCACAACTTTTTGTGGTCCAGTGATTTAACTTGAAGCGGCAGGCGATTCATTTGAGGTGTGTTTCGTACACCTAGTGGGCAGAATTAAAGAACCGAGCCTTTACTGGTGGCAGAAGGTGCCAAACAAAGTTAGATTTGCTGAAAAAAAAATTTAATCGTACTTAAATGGCGCGCCGATCGCGCCGAGAGAATACGTCGGCGGCGGCGGCGGCGGAGCGCCGATCAGTTGGCCTCGGCGGCGGCGGCGCAGCGATAAGTGTCCGCGGAATAGAGTTAATATTAACTCTATGGTCGGCGGCGGCGCGCCGACGTCTCGGCGCACACCTCTAAGCATAGTTCGTAAGTAAGTAAGTAAGTAAGTAAGTAAGTAAGTAAGTAAGTAAGTAAGTAAGTAAAGTAAGTAAGTAAGTAAGTAAGTAAGTAAGTAGGTAAGTAGGTAAGTAAGTAAGTAAGTAAGTAAGTAAGTAAGTAAGTAAGTAAGTAAGTAAGTAAGTAAGTAAGTGAGTAAGTGAGTGAGTGAGTGAGTGAGTAAGTAAGTAAGTAAGTAAGTAAGTAAGTAAGTAAAGTAAGTAAGTAAGTAAGTAAAGTAAGTAAGTAAGTAAGTAAGTAAGTAAGTAAGTAAGTAAGTAAGTAAGTAAGTAAGTAAAGTGTGTTCCTAATCCCTTTTGGCACAGGGCAGGCGCTCGCAGCGCTACAGGACAAAATGTTGTGCGCTCCAACACGCACTCACACACACCACTAGGCAGGCGCTCGCAGCGCCACCAGACAAAACTTCGCGCTCCACACGCACTTCACGCGCACACACACACGTTTTCAGTTTCACTGTTGAAAATTTGGGCCTGGTAGCCCCCGGCCAAGTCAAGCCAAGTCTATCCAGTGGCGTCGGCGTCGTCGTTACCGTCGTGCTGTCGGCCCGTCGCCAAGCCGTCGCTGCGCTGGGCTCTTGTCGGGGTGTTTGTCCACTTGCCGGCGCAGTCTGTCCCCAGAGTTTTTAGGCGTCGCTTGGCGCTCTCGGTGTGCTCGACTGGGTTTGTCGACGGAATCGTCTGAGAGACCCAGATATTCCGCCAGGCTTAGCGTGGGGTGCGCCCTGCTCCGAGTCGCGGGCAGTCCATCATGATATGTTGGATAGTTCCTCCGTGGCCCCGCATAGGCGGCACGACGGGTCCGCGTCGAACAGTTCCCAACGCCGCTGCTGCGTGGTCAGTGACCCCGTCCTCGCTTGGAAACAGAAGGGCGCTTTCCCGGTCGCCCCTGTTAAAATGGCTCAACAGTCTGGAGTCACCTTGTATTTGAGGATATACTGCAGGCTCCGTTTCTTTGCCGCCGAAGTGCGCCACCTCTCTGTGCTGGCTTCGGTGATAGGTGTTTTTTGTTATTTGACGCCATTCTCGTTCAGATTTTGCTTCTTCTAGTTTCGTGTTATGGCCGAATTTATTTTCCAGGGAAGCCAGTCTTTTCATCCACTGTGTTTTTATGCCCCTGTATCGAAGCATATAGAGGAGGCTATGATCGAAGGTAGCCAGCGCTGCCCAGGTGGCGCGCCTAGATAGATAGATAGATAATGTGGCCAAGTACCCTTTGCAACGGGTGGACTCAATAAAGTGTCCTAGCCATATATGAAAAAAAAAAAACCACGAAGGAAAAGAAAACATGAGTTAAAAAACACACACACACAGACACGTCAGAATTCAGAGGTCACACACTTCCAGCGCCGTGAGTGTCCGCCGTGAGTGTCCGCCTTGTGTCCCTCCACCACACTTCGAGGCGAGCTTTCGTGGTGCGCACACTTTTGCCACAGCGGTTACCCTCCGCATCGAGAAATCCGAGGGCCTTGCGGCAGAGTGGTGCCCTCTGCCGTAGGGGGAGTCAACTTCGAACAGCGTAGGAGCAAGTGCTCGATGGTCTCGCGCTCGCCACCGCAGGACCTGCACACCGCCGCGCGCGTCTCGGGGGCGCAATCAAACGGCTTCGATAGTCGAGAGTGCGCAGCGCACCCGCCCGAGCCTCGAAGAGGAGGGCACCACCACAGCTGTTGTCGTACAGCGCTGGCTCCGTCGCAATATCTTCCTTGCTTTCCCGGTAGAGGGTTGAGGGTAGTCTTGGGGAGCATGGCTGAACGCCACATTTCTCCCTCCGCCTCGCGAACCCGGTCACGAATGCCTTTAGCAGTCTCTCGCTCATGCCCAGTTTCGACATAGTCGAGGAGGCCGTATTTCCGCCTCAAGAACATCACTCTGGACCTCCATTGAGTGCGGATGCCCTTGATGTAAATGTAACGAAAGAGCCTGCGTGCCCACCTGTTGTCATTCATGGTCCGTAGCCGACATTCGAACGAGATTTTGCTGCTGGCCTCTCGAGCCTCGAACGAAGACCATCCGACATCCCCCTGGATAGCCTCCACGGCGACACGGCCATGGCATCCCAAGGCTATGCGGCCCCACTCATCGTTGCCCACGTTCCAGCCAATCCGTGTTGGGGCTGACAGACATATGGCCGAGTTAGCGTAGGTAAGCGCAGGCACATGCACGGCTTCCACAGGTCGCGCACCATGTGGTATCGGCTGCAGCCCCACAGGCATTGTCGACGCAGTATGCGGTTGGCTCGCTGTGCCACTTGTCTCAAGTGGTTTTTCATGCCCCGCTATGAGCTTGTCTGAGGTGGACAGTATCACGCCTAGATAGCGATATTCCTCCAGTCTGGGAAGCTCCTCGCCATTGGGTAGTACCAGAGCAGCCTCGCCACAATCACCAGAGAACCGGAGCACCGCGGACTTCTTCGGATTGAAGGCCAGGCCTAGAGTGTCCAGGTGGTTGGCTGATGTCTCGACCAGATGCTGCAGTTGCGCCTTATTTTCGGCCAGTAGCACGAGGTCATCCGCGAAAACGAGGCCGGGGAGTGTCCAAGTCGTTGGGTGCCGTCGTCGGACAGTTGAGCTTGAACCCCACACCTGAATCCAAGAGGGCATGTTCCCAGACCAGCTGTATATAACATATACAGCAATGGGGACAGAGGGCAGCCTTGTTTCAGTCCCCGCTGTACTGTTACTGGGCGCGTGCGTGTTCCACCAAAGGTGGTTTCAACTGTGTTGCCAGTGTAGAGTCGGCCGCAGTAGTTCGATCCACACAGGCGGCATATGAGGTCTTCCATCCGAGATAGAAGGTGTCCGTGTGGCACGCTATCGTACGCCTTGGCCACGTCCAGAAAGCAGGCGATTAGCCCACGCGAGTTCCCTGCGTGCAATCTCGATGCTCTGTATGAGCATCAAAGAGATTGTCCTCTCCTCGCCGATTCCGACGGAAGCCATTTTGCAGCTCAGTAAGTGGTCCCTGCGTCTCCGCCCCACCCACTCATCCATCTCTTTATGACCTGTGTGTAACAGTCTGTACAGCACACTGGTGACGGTAAGTGGTCTATAGTCGTGTAGTTGGTCACTGTTGCCTCCCCTCTGGGCACCAGGCACACCTTGCCGCGGCGCCAGTCCTCTGGGATGGGGTCACCACGAATAATGCCGGTGAAGATGGACGCCAAGGTCTCTCCTTGCATTCTGTCCAAGCGTTTCACTAGCCCAGGTTGGAATTTCGTCCAGACCTTGGCGCTGTGGGCTCCAATGTTGGACATGGCTCGGTCGATTGCCACACGGGACACCTTCCACTCGCACTCGCCGTGGTGTCGTTGGCCATCTCGCATCTTCTTCACGAGGCTGGTATGGCACTCCCTGTTGTTCTGGCGACGGGTTGTCATACAATTCGCTGCATGTGGATCGTCAAGTGTTCTTCCAGGTCTGCGACAGCGTGACCTGTTGCGTCTCGGAGAGTAGGAATGGGGGCCATCGCGGTTGAGCGACGAGCTATATGTCCAGAATTTGCGCGGTCCGTTGTTGCCAGCTTCTGTGATTGCACGCAGTTGTTTTTGATTGCTTTCCGCGATTTTTTTCTGGACGATCTGTTGCATGTCTCTCTTGGAGCGCAAAAACTCCTGCCACGCCTGTTGGCATTCCTCAGTCGAGAGGCGCTTTACTGCGTATCGGTGAGCTCTATTGGCCCTACGTCTCGCTTCAAGTGCCGTCTTCACCTGCTGGTCCCACCAGGCCTTTGGTCTGGCGCCACCTCGGGATTGGACTCTCTTCTCATAGCGACACATAGTGCGTAATAGCTCTCCCACGAACTCCTCGTAAGTGGTTTGGTGCGCATGTATGTCACTCTCTTCGAAGTCCTCCGCCACTCGTTCAAAGGATGTTGCCGGTAGGTAACGTCGAGCTGGCTTGCGGCATTGTGTCCGACGATTCCGATGAACGGAGGTAGAGAATGTCAGGGCGATGCGATTGTGGTCGCTACCCAAACTATAGCGCCCACTCTCATCCACATGTACTCTTGTCAGGTGTGACGCTAGATTAGGCGATGCGAGGATATAGTCGATACAAGACCGACTATTTCTGGCGCTCCATGTAGTCTCGCCTATGCAGTCGGGGCGAAGGTTGGCGACTTCAAGGGAGAATGTTTCTGCTAGCTGTAGCATAAGTGCACCGTTATGGTCCTGGAAGCCATCGATGCTTTGGACATGCCCGTTGAAGTCTCCCCATTATTAGGACCTCTCTGTTGGAACCCCAGCGCTGAATGTCTTCCGCGATACATTGGGCGATGCATCTGTTTTCAGCATTTGTCCTGGATCAACACTGAAGTATAGGACTGCAAGAAGCACTGGCATGCCCAAGATAGCACCCGTCATCCACATGTGTTCCCTGCAGGATGCCTCCAGTTTCTTCCAGTTGCTGTTTATGCCATTGCGCCACAAGACACCTATTCCACCTCCTTTGCGGGAGCCGGGCTCCCTGTTGCTTCCCGCCCATTGCCAATTTGGGTGTACCGGTGGCTCCTCTAGTCCGAGGAGGTGAGTCTCCGCGACTGCGTACAGTGACATCTTCTCAGTTTTCGAGCATCTGGTATAGCTCCTCCCATTTGTTACGTTTCCGCCTCCATGCATATTGAGGAAGCCAACATTCGCATGGGCCTCTATTTTTTTCCGGCGGCGGCGGCAACGTCTCTTCATTGCGGTAGGTTTGGGAGCGTAGCGTGTTGTTTGACCAGCTGCGGCCACTGTATAGCTACCTGTTGGCGGACAATGTCCCCCACCATGTGGAAGAGGTCGGGGTGCGCGCCGGGGCTGGGTGGTCGCCATGGGACCATTGCAGGGTGGGTGGTGCCTCCGTGTGGTATCCATGTCTGTGGAGCTGGGCTCGCCCTCGGTGGGCATGGCTGTGTGTTTTGGGTCGGTAGATGCGCCGTGTTCATCAAGTACATCGGGTGGGAGAGGTCCTGGATGTTGTCTCTGAACTCCCTGTGCGGCGTGTTCTGAGTCACGGCTGCCATCCCAGGAGGTTGCGGGGGCGGGGGCGCGGCTAACGTCTCCGGGGCCGACGAGGAGACGTTTGGGTCTGACTTCCGCCGAGGTGTTGCGGTTGGGGTTGTCTCTGCTCCGTCGAGGCCTCTGTAGTCCTAAAAAGGGGGTATCACTTGGGCCAGCTGCGTCGCAACTTGGCGCGTTGTAGATGACAGGTAGTGAATACCGTCTTGAGCTAGTCGCTTTTCGCCTGCCAGTATATCAGATAGGTCAACAAACGTCGCCTTTAGAGCTCCACATAGTTTCCTAAGTTCAGTGTTAAGGAGCATTGCTTTTGCCCGCATTGCTTTGCCTCTAGTTGCAACTTCGGGGGCGGAGCATATCACCAACCTCTGCGTAAGTGGGGCCACACTCTCCCGTATGGCCTGGACGATATCTCCGGGCTGTGATCCCTTAAGGACATCCTGTATCCCGGCGTGTATGATCACCAGCCCTGCACCGTGGCTTTCGTCTTCGCTGTGTTTTCGGAGAAGATGCTGTAGCCTGGCGGCAGTCGCCTTTCGTTCGGACCTTTGCTTCACGAGTACAGTATTGTCCCATATTCGCCGGAGGGCGCCCGCGATTCGTGGTGCATTGCCATCACCGATAATTAGAACCTCGGGTGCAGAGCCTGGCACAGCCTTCTTCCTCTCCTGTTTTTTTGTTTTCTGGGTGTGGTATGAGGCCGGCCATCGGCTTCAGCCCCATGCTTTCAGCTCTCTGTCTTGTGCCCTTTTTTTCCAGTCTTTTCAGGAATGCACGCTTCGCTGGCTTGTTCCTTGCCTCCATTCGCAGCACGCGAGAGCGCGGTCGGCGATGCATTCGCTCAGCCGAGCATTCTCGCTACTGTGTATGTTTGTTTTCGGAGCGCTACTCCGCTCTCGTGGCTTCTGTAAGTGATTGGCCGTTTCCCTCCTCTGCTTCCGGCTGTCTCACTTCTCGAGTGGTTTCTTCCGCAGCCTGGGAAGAGCAGCTAAGCATAGCATCTTGGTGTTCTTGAAGGGTCGGCTTCGCTATGGGGTTACCGCTCGGATCAGGTTTGGCATGGTATGCCTCTAGTTTGATACTTCATCGCTCGCACAGCCCTCCCGAGTGTCTCCACTTCCTGCTCTGAGGCTCGAAGCCTTGTTTCGCGTGACTCCACTACGTTGCAGAGGTTGCATGTGAAGGGCGCGACATCTGCGGCATCTGTGCATGCGAAGTCCGTTTCATCTAGGTACACCCACCTCCGGCATCTGTCACATTGCACCATCGGCTCCTCGCGTTCCTTTCTCTTCGATCGCTTTGCCATTGTCTTGCAGTAAGCGAGAAGAACGGGCGGGCGGTCAGACGGAGTGTCGCAGGGGCTGGTGCGGAGGACGGAAGCTGGCGCCACTTCTCGTCGTCTGTGACGATGGTCGTGTTGTCTCGGAGGCCTCTGCGACGAGGGCCGGCGTGGCCGGCCACGCTAGGCCTTGCCCTTCGGAGGAGGTTCGTACGGCTCGACGATACACTGTCACCGCACATGGATGGTATCCGGATGATTCCTGTGATCTTATGACACATTTATCAGCACGCGGAGCGCAGGTTTGCTTGTATACGCCTTTACGGCTCATTATATCGCACACATCACTCATCACCTTAGCGCGAGACGGTCTCTGCCCACGACAACCACTCGACCACTCCGCCTAAAATGTACAAGCTGCGCCGCCCTGGCGAGCTAGCTGAGAAACATCCAGTAATACAGAGCCGCCGCGAGGGCGCACGACGATGGTACGAAGGCACGTTTCAACGTGCC